>NC_052619.1:41056492-41356492 GCF_016545825.1 Eucalyptus grandis
TCCATTCTTAGATAAGCGGCTAAAGAAGCAGATTACATTTGGAGCCCATTGATTAAGTGATTTCATTCAAGTCCCTAATGTCCCCCATTGATTAAGTGATTTCATTCAAGTCCCCAATGTCCAATCGTAATGCTATAATTGCAAATGTTAGAATATATAGATATTAAATCACCTATTTGTCTAAAACTTTATGCTTTTGGAAAAGCTAGTAGCAATTTCACAAAATATGTCATGAGTTCAAATTTGATAAAATATTTAAATAATAAATCACATATTAATCTAACAGCTTAAAGTTTTAGAATAATTAGCAGTGGATCTCACATGTTATTAAACCTAAACTCCCGAGTTCAAATCTTACAAGGCTTAATTTGCCTCCCCAATTAAATATGTCCAATTTTACTAGGCCACATTTACCTCGTCAATTAAATGTCTCATGCTTAGTACTAGACAAAAAGACTAGACTAAGTGTGATATGAAAAGACAAGTCTAAGCATGATAAAATATTTAAATAATAAATCACGCATTTATCTAACCTTCATCTAATAACTTAAGTATGTGACAGGAGTATTAGAAACCACAATTTCATCTACAACCCTCTTTTCTCTAGGGGACGCGTCATGAAAGCTTAATAAAATGATTAGTGAACCAATCAATTCCTCTGTTTCGGCGCAAAAGAAATGCTCAATCCCAAGCACCATGTGATTCTCGGAACAAAAGTCACCCTGTTCCCATTGAACATGCGCTCTGTGGGGTTCACATGCTCATCATCAGCACTAATCTTAAGTATATCAGAGTCTGATCTACACACCTCATCTCTCTCACCATCCTGAGCTGAACATGGCGGCCAGAGCCCTCTTCTCTCTGTCCCTCTCGTTGGGCATCCTCATCTCCCTCTGCTCTGCAGATTGGAACATTCTGAACAGCCAGAGAACGAGGAATGGGGTCAAGATCAGCTTGAAGAACTACTGCGAGGGCTGGAGGATGAATGTAGAGCTCCACAACATCCGGGAGTTCGAGGTGGTGCCCGAGGAGTGCGTCGACTACGTCGGCAAGTACATGAGGAGTACCCAGTACCTGGTCGACTCGGAGCGGGCGGTCGAGGAATGCATGGTGTACCTCAGCACCAGCTGCAGCCTGAAGAGGGATGGCAGGGATGCATGGATCTTTGACATTGATGACACTTTGCTGTCTACTGTCCCTTACTTCAAGAAACATCAGTATGGGTATCGATTATTCTTTCTTATATCTTTTGCATGAACGAATCATGTGTCAGGCTACATCGACGAGATAGAGCTTGGTTCGCTCACGCCCTTTTGTTTGGGTTGCTGATGAACAGGGGGGAGAAGTTGAATGCGACTTCTTTAGAAGAGTGGATGAGCAAGGCAAAAGCACCGGCTTTGGAGCACTCGCTCAATCTGTTCAATGAGATCAAGGCCAAAGGCATTCAGATCATCTTGGTCTCTTCCAGGAGGAACACCTCAGATCTGCCACCATTGACAACCTTGTCAATGTGGGGTTTCCATGGCTGGAGCAGCCTTGTCCTGAGGTCTCTCTCCTCTCTCTCAAATTTTTTCTAGTAATTATCATAAGATGTCTTTTGTTTTTTTAGGAATATAATTGTCGTTTTCCTCTTTTGTTTGGTGAAGGAGACCTGAGAGGATGAGCTGAAAGGAGTGCAAAGCTACAAGGCTGAGGTGAGGGAGAAATTAGTCAGTGGAGGGTATCGCATATGGGGCATTCTTGGAGACCAATACAGCAGCATTCAGGGACTTCCTAATGCCAAGAGGACGTTCAAGCTGCCAAATCCTCTATACTACATCTCCTGAAAACATCATCTCTTGCAACGTGTAATGAACAAAAACCACTTTCCATGTTCCACCAGGCACTTGTCTTTCCTTTGTTGTATCTTGCTCCCATTGTCAATGAAACTCCCCTTACCAAAAGCTACATCCTTTCATCTTTGGATTGGGATCTATCTTGATGATCTGTATCACCAAGCAAAGCAGTGGTGGTCCTCAAGCAGAAAATTAGTTACGCACAAATTAGGGCAGTCTTTCATTATTTAAGCAAAGAAAGTATGTTCAACTCTTATTTAACAAGAGGGGATTCCAGACTATGAATCTAAAACAAACGTGGTTTTCTTGTCTGCACACCGGTCATATTTGCTGCTCATTACACAAGAAGTGACCGACTACACACGGCTGCTAGTTTAGCCCATCTTTCCTTCAGCTCCCATTTGCATCTTGGCACAATAGTCGAATAAACTCCCATCGTAGCAGCGTCTCACGGCCTCTTTTGACAGCATGCCATCCTCGTCCCTTGCCAAGATGTACAAAATTCCCCATTCAAACTTGCTGGCAACCCTGCATTCCCCAGCCAGCCAGTCACCAGAGGACTTTTCAGATCTCAAACAAGAACAGTGGCATAGTAACATGAAACCAATTTAGGAACCTTATGCATCCTGCAACCGCTATTTATAAGACATGAATATGGCATCTATCGTGTATGCAGGATTAGCTTTGAAGATTAAACAAATAAATGACCAAAATCTCAGACTTGTGTCGACAAATGAACTTCCAAAGTCTCAAGATCATTGTTAACTCATAAACTGAGTAATGATGCACAAAAATGCAGATGCTTTTCTCTGCTTCCATAGCATGCTGCATCTCATTCACATGAGACAGAGTATCATACCCTCAATTAATTATAAGAGTAAAAAGAAAAAAACTGAGAGAAAGAAAAAAAACTAACCAGCCAAAGATATCGAATGTATTTCGATTCCCTTCAGTCATATCCCAAAGTTCTCCAAGGGTCATCTTGTCAGGAACAGTACGAGCATATTTGCTGAACATGTTCTCAAGATGTGCCGGTATGTACCTGTTAATCCACTTCATGGTATCAATATGTACATGAGAGAGCAAAGACCTTAAATATACAGGTTTCAGCCTCACGAACAATAAGTACCTTCCTTCAGTGTCATATGTTCCAGTGTCACTTCCGTGCTTGTCTTTGTGTATGTTGTCTATGTAAATGGGGAAGAAGGGAGAAGGAAACCAACCCTTCACATGTAAAATGTTAGTTACCAATCATAATGCACAAAAATGCTCCATTAATGTGCCATGCCATGCCAATTCCACGTGCTTATCCAGGAGTTGGAAAACAGTGCATATACCAGTTCAAAACTATTATGAGATTGATTCTATCAAATTGGAACCTCCCAAGGGAACGGTCAAACCTCTATTTTTGGTGATCTTTGCTTGTCCACAATGATCATCTTCATTCCTAGTCTTACCCATTCTAGCCAGAATGGTTCTCTCTATCACACTACCAGACGGCCTTTTAATATATTTGGTCCAAATTTTCATCGTTCAAAATGCTAAACAAATCAAGCTAGTATTTTAGCTACTGAAAAATATTCATGATGAACTACTGACTGAATCTACTGGTATGCCCGACTCAATTACCAGCTCCAGAAATAAATTTGCATACTCTGGGAAGAGTGTCAAAATAACTTACAGGTAGGGTTGGATAACTTAGTCCCACATTGATACCAATTGCCATGATCAGAGAGGCAATCATGTTGAAACCTATTGCACGTAACCCTGTGAAGGTGTGAAAGAACTTAGAGGCCGAAGCCAAAAAAGCACACAGAACAGTACAACAAGCCTTCATGTTAAACATGTTGGCAATGGATGTCAACACGAGATTAAAATAGGATCTATGCAAAGAACAAGTAAATTCTACACATACCTCTTTCTCAATCTTAAGTCTATTTTAATTCCTGATCTAACAGTTACAGCTCAAATTTTGCCAGTGCATCATTCCTTAAATGTCCATCAGAAGTTAGGCAAAACAGGTCTCAAATTTTAATGTCATTGCCTTCGAGGCAGTCTAAAATTTCATTCAATTTACAATTGTAAAACACAATACTGGGTCATACTGGGACTCGCCATGTCCTTCTAGTGACAATTTGTTCTAGAAGTCCCAAAAGAGAACATATCAACCATATGAAGCAGCAGCCAAGGCAAATCGCTTGTTTTATAGTAACATGTGAATTTACCAATGTAAGTCTCCCAAGGGTAGACAATTCCATTGCCATCCTGGTCGAAGAAGGCACAATGCTGCTGAAGAACAGTGAGATTGTTACTCCTATGGCCTGGTGTTCCATGAGGATGGTCAGTATCAGGAGCTTTCAATGCCCTGGGCAGATCTGTCATAGAACAAGACAACTAATAGAATAAGGTTGACGGACAAAAGTGGTTCATGACACACATTAGAATATCTAAATATTAAACCACGCATTCATATAACAAATGACTACACAACATTTTCATATGGTGCAAGTGGAGGAGGTTCTGAGAGAACATCTTTCTAGGCCCTTACTTACCTCTCCAATTATATATACTCCACCCATTAGTTTTAGGCTAAAGTCTAGCCTACGCATGAAAGGAGTGATCGGGAAGTTATATCTTTTAGAATTATTGGTCATGGTCCGACAACATTTCCAGCACTGGAAATCTGGAAATGATCACATAGATAACCTCAATGATCCCGATCTCATTAATATCTCTTTCCTGGAAACTTTGATAGCTTCCATGAGAAGGAAAGACAAATGTCCCTATAAATAGCACATGCCTCCACTTTTCAATATGTTATGGCAATTTTGGTGCTGTTTGAGCCACGGAATATTGAGTCAAAACTAGGAAAAGGCTAGGAATCATATGTCTTGAGTAACTTTGCTTTCCCATTAAAATCACTGAAAAAAAAAGTTCACAGGATATGCCTAAGGAAACCAATTTTGATGACATTGTTAACAAACTTCGAATCTTCTTCTTATGAAAGGTGTCTCCTCTGGGCACAAGAAACAGTAAGCTTTTCTATGTAAATGTCCAAAGTAAGCTTTTCTATGTAAATGTCCAAATGGTCGATCACTCCTAAGCTCAATGGGCATGGCTTCCCCTTTCCTTAAGTATCATCCTTCAGCATCCAGTTGCCCTGAGATGACAATTAGCACATGTCCCAGAATAATACAGACATGTCCATGCAATAGCCAGAGAAAAGTAATGTCATGCATGCACCATCTCAAACGCATTGCATTACAATAGTCAGGGCAATTGAAGTGAATCCTCATTCAAGATGTTTGGCTCACTCTCTCTTCAAGAAAGTACATTATACTCTAATACATAGAGTCGCATTTTGAATTTGGATCACATGCGATCATAAAGACCATTGTCTGTCACAGCAACTACATCCCAGCAAATTTCTATGCATCCAAGAATGTTTGGGTAAGTAAATCCCTGCAGCTGTCCCTAGTGTTTGGTGCATTTCGTTTATTCCTCAAATATTTTAACCAAAACAGTTTAGCATTTGAAGCTTGGGTTTTGAAATAATTAGAGAATATGTCTTTGCTCTTGCATAAGTTGACAGCAAGCAGCAAACTGACCGGTCCATATGGGTGGAGTAAGGCCTGATGACGGGTGATAATCATTTGATATCATACATAAGTGGACTTGGTGTAGGGTGATCAGAGTCATAATTTACAAGGTCATCAATCAAACTACAATAAGTTCATCATATCCGAGTAGAATCGGACAGTTAAGAGTTTATCATCTATCATGCTTCTTCCCGAAGTTGTTGCATGCTAACGACTCCGCTCGCGAGTCTCATGCCTGAAGTCATCATCTCTCTCTACCGATTCGCATGCACTTCTCACCACACCAAGAATTACGACGAACGTTTCCCCCTCCAAGCCGGATTGTAAATCGTGATGGACAAACATGCGGTCGCGTCCCGTCGCGCAAACGAGCAATCAAAGCAAACGGTCGACGCGCGAAAAAGAAAGGAAGAATTGAACAAGCTCACAGGGCTTCGGAAGTGTCCTCTCCAGGTCAGTCCGAACCCGCCTCTCGTAGGTCAGCGGCGCGTAAGGCGCCTCCGTCGCCAGCGCCTCGTTCTCCCGGCGGGATCACCGCGGTCGTCGCAGCCATCTCTTTTATCTCTCTCTCTGTGATGATAAAAGCCAAGCAAGCGAAAGTGCCCACCCACGAAGGACTAATCAAGCGAAGAAGAGAAAGAGGGAGAGGGCGTGGCGGGCATGCAAGGAAGGTGGCGGTGGCGGTGGCGGTGGCGGTGGCTTGCGCGTCCATGTGTTGAGGCTTGCATGCTTCGCGTGGAGCTTTTGATGGCGCTCCCCTGTAAACATCGGACGGTCTCTCTCTCTCTCTCTCTCTCTCTCTCTCGGACTCTCGGACGTAGAGTCGTGTCGTGTCGCCACGTCCGCAGCTTTCGTGTTTTCTTTCGGGTCATCCGAGAGGGAGAGGATTCCAGCAACCTTCTATCTGTACTAAATTTTTAACATGGATACTCGGATCTGACGGAGGAATCTACTGGGAATCCGCCATTTTCGACGGTTGAGATTCGATTCGATGCATACGCTAGTGAATTGTACGCGCAATTTTCCTTCTAGGATGATTCGGGTACATGCGCAAGGTTGTGCCCCCACACATGCGAGAGAAAGAGAGAGAGAGAGAGAGCGATCGATCATTGCCTCCGCCGGATTTAGTGATTCGAGTGGCCAGGGCCGTGAGACATCGGCCAAATCCATCGGATTCAACTGCTTAGGTTTGCTCCATTCTTTGATAAATCGAGTTTGGATAGGATTATTTTAATGCGTCCATTGCCTAATGCTATGAAAAAAAAATGATCCCTTCATTTTTTTTTCTTTTCATGATTGACGTAATAAAGAGAAATTAGCATTTGAAAAACATTATGATGATATCATAACAATTCATCTTTTAATTCACGGGACGTAGAAAGTTCTATGTCGATTGTTAGACATTTAACTTTCTATGCTATAGGCAAGACTTGAGATGTTGATAGTTAAGTTCAAATCCTCATTGAGCATACTCTCTCAATAAGTAACAATTCTTCAGGCCATAATAATATCAATGGGGATATCTTTCTAGACTTTTAGCAGGACCAATTGTTTGCAACTTAATTTTTAGTAATGATGGTTGATGGCGGTGGTAGTGATGCTGGTCATTGTTGAAGAAGCACCCCTCTTCTCTCTCTCAACTTCTCTTGATTCTTTATGAAGACTCCATTTCTCTAGATTTATTTATGACTTAGTAGTTGTTGTTTTGTGGTGTTGAAATCCCTTAGTGTTAGTTGAGTAGTGTGGAAGAAAATCACCTAGGGATGGTTAATATTTGTAATTGTAGGTGAGTCCAATTTGCACAATTGTAGAACCCTTCCTTTGAGCTATGTCGGTGGGAGTCTCTTTCTAAATAGGGAAGGTCTGCTATCCAACAGAAGTAGAGTGGAGAGTCTTGTCTAAAGGAAGAGAGTTGGGAAACGTGTGTATGGGTCTTCATAGAATGTTGAAGTGTGTGGCTTGAGTGTAGTGAGTTACAAAGAGTGACGTGTGTAGTGTGTGAGTGCTATTGAGTATATGTTCTTGTAATAATATTAATAGTGTTTATTATAATCACACTTTTGAAACTTCACGAGTGGTATCAGAGCCCCGACATTGGGCACTATATCAAAGCAAGTGGTTAGGGAGTGCAAAACATCGGAGTTTTGCTAGTGCACAAGTTAGGGACTGTGAAGTTGGTTGGTTTGAGACCAAGTTTACTTGGTGAATGGTGTGGAGAAGCTCAATAGCTCCAATTATAATTATGGGAATACCCACATGCAGTATTACTTGTTGGGTCAAGACTTATGGAATATTGTGAAAATAGAACGTCAAATCGGGAAAGATTCTTTACATTATTGGTCTAACTATTGAAGATGAATTATTGCAACATGTAAATAGCGTGAACACCCCAAAGAGGCCTGTGATAACTTGGTCATGTTATTTGTGAGTATGAATGATGCCAAGTTTCAAAGATTGGAGTAAGAGCTTCTCTTAATCTTGCAACAAGATATGGCCGTAAGTCATTACTTTTCCAAAAGAAAATTTAAAGTTAAATCCTCAAGACATTATCTCGAGACAAGGATGAGAAGAATTATAATTCATGGGTTAAGGCCGAGTATAATGGTATTGTTACAGCTACTCATGGATGGGCAAATGAGCTAACTTTGACCTAGTTGGAGAATATGTTGTTCAATCAAGAGGCTTTAGATTTGACAAACGTGTAAGGTCTCAATTTAAGTGGGATAGAAGTGCCCTCTTCAATAATAAAAGAGGGTTCAAGGCTGAGAGGAGAAATGGTGTAGGCTAGTGTCGATAAACATAGAAAAAGTCATCGAGAATGGTAAAGCAATCAAAAGATTATGCCTTTGGCCTGGGAGTTTGCTGAGATCACGACAAGGATGGCAAAGAAGATAAGAACAATAGAAGGCATAATGCAAAGTGTTACAACTACAGCATAAATAGGTCACTTTCCTAGGGATTGTTGATTCAAAAGAGTGTAAGGTATTGTTATGGCATCAAAGGAGAATGATAGTGAAGAGGAGTTGAATTTCCAAGCATTTCTAATGGTAGAGAAAAAGAAGAGTTCACAACTTCCTCCATTATAGAGTTAGAAGATGCGATGACCCTCATCACTGTAAGTGATAAATTAATTAACTATAATAGTGATAGGATAGTTAATTCAGAATGTTCAAATCATATGGTCAGAATTAAGGAAAACTATCAAACATGTTTGAATACATTGATGGATGAGTAGTTGTCACAATAAACAACTCAAGATTGTCGATTGCCCATGTTGACCAAATGGTAATAACACCCCAATTCATTTCACATTAGGTTGAACTAAAAAATATATATCATGTGCCGAATAAAGAAGAATCTATTGCTTATGTCTTAATTCACAAACTCGGGCAATTATGTGGTGTTTGGTCCAAGAAATGTCAAGGTGTACTTGTAGTTTGAAAGCTATTAGTACGCCAATCTTGGAAGGGTGTCAACAAGAGTTTGTCTACTTGATATCGGCACGAGGACGACATACGTGGACAAAACTCAAAGAGTGATACGCTTAATTTGTGACATGCACGGCTCGGGAATGTAAGCTACCATAAGTTAAAGGCGATGTTGAAGAAAAGAATGTTGAAGGGTTTTCCCCACTTGGAAGTTCAAGAATGCGTAATCTATGCTAAATGCTGGTATGGGAAGGCACATTAGCTTCCATGAGGAACCCACATTTAGAGCCAAGGTACCTCTCGAACTCATTCACTTAAATATATTTGAACTAATGAAGCAACCGTCAATCAAAGAATCGAAGTAAATGATAACTTTAATCGATGACTTTTCTAGGTGTGTCTAGGTTGACTTTATAAAAGAAATATTTTAAGTATTAAACAAAATTAAGGAGTCTAAAGCAAAAGTAAAAAATGAAGTAGGCAAGAAAATATTGCCTTTACACAGACAATGGAGGATAATATACATCATATGAGTTTATAAAGTATATTCAATATTGTAATATATATCAACAATTTACCTACCCAAATACGCCACAACAAAATGGAGTTGCCAAAAGAAAGAATCAATATTTGTCGGAGACCTACAACAGCATATTGTATGTGAAAAATGTTCCCCCAAGTTTTGGGCCGAATATATGAAAATAACAGTGCATATGATCAATAGGCTACCTCAAGTAAGACTTGGCTTTATGTCACCATACAAAAGTCGTTGAATCGCAAGTTCACGGTAAGTCATTTTTAGAGTATTTGGACATGTATACTATGCATTTGTTCCAAACAATTTACACAGCAAGTTTGATAAAAAGCAGTTTGTTGCATATTTGTGAGCTACGATGGTCAAAGGAAAGAGTGAAAATATTGACCCTACAACAAGGAGGTGTTATGCTTCAAAACGTGGTGTTTGGTGAACTATCAATGTGGTGGTCATCACAAGTTGTAGAATTACCAAATTCAAAACAAATTGAAAAAGATGTTCATCAAGAATGGAAGAAAATGATGAACTTGATCGGAGCCAACCAATTGAAAAAGGAAATGATCTTGTAATTGGAAGAGAATAAGTCAAAACATGATCACTTGAAAAATAAAAAATTCTATGGTAAATTGGTGTATGTCCAAGAATGATAGATTAGGTTCGACCAAGTTAGATGGAAGAACCTAAAGAGCAGAAACCCTAACTTAGGCTATCAACAAGGCAAAGAAGTTCAAATCATAAATGTACAAATGCGACATTGACAAAAAAATGTTGGAGTAATCAAGCCATCTACATATGAGGAAGCCTCGCAAGGTACAAAATGAAGAAAGATAGTTGAAGGGTTCAAAGGCAATTTTGGCATTGTTGCTAGATCCCTATCAAGAGAGATTAGTCAACAAGGGGGAGTGTTGAAGAAGCATATCTCTCTCTCTCTCTCTCTCTCTCTCTCTCTCTCTCTATACATATATATATATATATATATATATATCTGTGTGTGTGTGTGTGTGTCTGTGTGTGTGTGTGTGTTCTTTATTAAGACTCCACTTTTCTAAACTTGTTTAGGATTAACTATCTAGAATCAGTTGTTGTTTGTGGTTACATCTCCTAGTGTTAATTGAGCAAGGTGTGGATGAAAATCACCTAGGGGTAGTTAATTTTTGTAATTGTAGGTGAGTCCACATCACACTATTGTTTAACACTTCCTTTGTACTATGTTGACAATAGTCTCTTTATAAATTGGCCAATTGAAGTAGAGTGAAGAGTTTTGTGTAGTCAATTGAAGAGAGTTGGGTAGCATGTTTATGTGAGTGGTCTTCATAGAATGTTGAAGTGTGTAGGGAGTGACAGAGAGTGAAGTGTGTATGTAGTTTGTGAGTGCTATTGAGGCCCCGTTTGGTTCGGCTTTCCCAAGGGGCTTTGGAGGCCCAAAGCTCCCCGGGGAAAAAAAAACTTTGGTGTTTGGTTCGGATTTGAAGCCCCATTCCCAAAATGCTTGCATTTGAAATGCTGGTGTACAGGATTAATGAATTTTTGCTGATTGCCTATTTTACCCCTAAAATTTTATTAAAGTCCAATTTTACCCAATACAAAACAAAACCCTACCTTTCTCGACGCTCTTTCCTCTGTTTTGCAGTCCATCATGCGATGGCTTCTTCTTTGTCTCACAGCACATTCGCTCTTGCCGATATCTACCTTGTGGTTCGTAGCATCGCCTCCACTCTTGCTGCCTCTTTCTCTCTCCTCTCTCTCTCTCTCTTCCTCCCTCTTTACTTCCTTTTCGTCATTGGATGGTGATCCGCTGTTATCTCGGTCTTGGTCTATTCCGTCATTTGTTTGTGGCGTGTCTTTTGCTCCAGTGATTGAATCTGCTGGTTTGACCTCTTTTCCTTCTTATGTGTTATCTGGTGTGTTGTGTGGTTATATGGGTCAGACCAACCGTTGGAGCCTCTCCTACGGTTTCGCTTGTTTGGATCTAATGCTCGCATGTTTTTACTGATGCTATCCTGCGATTTCGCCTATCCGTTAATCGGGTCTTTTCCATGTTGTGGATCTAGAATCTTGTGCCTTTGCTGCTTTTGATGTTTGTTCACGACGATAGCTTCGAGTTTATTACCTTGAGAGTTGGTACAAATAACGGTAGGACAACTCGACAGTTCTTGTCCATCCTCTCTCTCCTAATGAGTGCCCGGTCGAATTTTTCTGCAAGATCGTTACCACGATGAGTCCTGTCATTGAAATTTAACAAATAAGAAAGTCTTACATTTCTAGTGACCTTTGTTTTCTGTTTTTTAGGAGAATTGTCGGAGGATAAAAAATTGTGTTCTTTCTAGTTCTGTTTTGTCAAATTACAAGCAGGGTTGTAGTGTTAATTGTGCAATATTGGACTTTTATTGGTTCTTGATGCATTTCTTTTGTTTGACCACAACACCGGCTGATTTCTACTTTTAAGTGTAAAAGAATTGTTGTTGTGTTGGAATCCATACTCCAATATTTTATGCTTGCAAATTGATTATAAGTTTTATTCTTACATATCTTAACAAAAAATGTGACATTAGTTGGGTATAAACGGGAAGGAATTGAGCCATGTATTGATTGGGATTGTACGGTTAAGTCTGTTATTACTTTATTTAGAGTGAGTGGCGCAACTTGATACTTGAATATGGACATTCTCATTTAAGATCCTTTAATGATGATTATTTGATGCATTTTTTGGAATTCTTTAGAAATCCTTTGACTTTGTGAACACGACCAGAAGAAGGCACTTACTTGCCCTGTAATTTCTTCATTATTTGGACCAGAACAGCTCTTTCATGAGCTTGATCTTACTTCACCATCCAATACACATTAGTGACAAATAAGACACTCACTTGCCCTGTAGTTTCTTCATTATTTGGATGACTTAATGTTATTGCTGAAAGCCAATTGTATGCAAGTATAATGTTTTTGCATGTCCTTGTTTTTTTCTCAATGTTAGTTTTTTTTTCTTTAAGTGAATATCTTCTAGTTTTTTTTATAAGAAAGGGCCTGAGTGGGTTTTTGACTAATAAAAAGTCAGAAATCTAGCAATTTGTTTTTTTAGGGGAATTGTTGGAGGAGAAAAAAATGTGTACTATTCTCAAATTGTCAAATGTGAATTGATGGTTTACACTCATTTGTTTATATTCTTCATTCGAATTTGTTCATGGTTGATCTTGTATGTCTATGTCTCTTAAATTTGTTCATGTCACTTTACTAGTAGATAAATTCATCAAAGGAAAATGCATTTTGGAGCTCGGAAGATATAAAAATCTTTTGTAAGTTGTGCATCGAACAAATTGAAAAAGACAATTGTCCTACAAACAACAAGAAATGGATGGACAATCATAATTAGTAAGTTGGAGGAGCTAATGGGCAAAAATTATGATAAACAAAAAATGAAGAGTAAGTAGGATAATCTCAAGGAATAATTAAAAGATGGAGGTCATCGCTTTACAATGAAACTGGATTAGGATAGGATTCAAGGAAGAAAACCATTGATGCAAGTGACGAATGATGGGAGAGTAAAATTCAAGTTTTCCTCACTTCTTTTTTTACTTTCATGTTAAGCTCACCTTTAATGATACAATTTATGTAAATGCTTCATTATAATAGGCTAATCCAAAGTTTAAGGCTTTTAGGATGAAAGACATACATCATGATCTTAAAATAAAGTTAGATATTATATTTAGAGATACACATTACTACCGGAGGAATCACATGGAATCCCGCACAAAGTTTATGTGTTGATAATGATGTAGAGACCACACAACCTAGTATCGATGATATTGTAAGGTCTACTGATGAAAACTTGGAGGATCATGTGGATGAAACCCTTGTTGAACCAATTGGAACTCAAACTCGTAAAAGAGCCGCACAGACTTCAAAGATGCAAGCTCGATGAAAGAAATATAAGAAATTGAGCACAAGAGAGGAGCTCGGAACACAAATTAATAGGCTGCTTATAGTTGTTGAGGGTAGGAGCACTACCAGTGTTGTATCCAAAGCAACCGGTTTAGTCGGTTCTTATGAGGACCTCATAGAGATATTGGATTCCATACCTGAGATTGTGGAAGACGAAAACTTGTACTTTTTTGCAATTTCTCATTTAAAGGAAAAGATAGACAATAAACAAGTTTTTATGAGTTTAAAGGATGATGCAAAGAAAATAAAGTATTTCAAATATGAGTTGAGAAAATAATCAAGTCTTTATAGATAGGATGTTAGCATCTTATTGTTTTCATGTTTGAAGCTTAGTCATTCCATTTTATTTCTATCTATGGATCTTTTTGCAGTTATTGTGAACCTAATTTCAATTAGTGTTTGATGTTATAATTGTTTTTATTTAGTGTTCACTTAATGTGATAGTTTGCATATATGCGATGATTAATGCATTGTTTTTCTTTATATTTTGTTACTTGAAGCAGTTATGGATGATTCACATACAAGGGAAAATCATGAGTAAGAGGAAAATGAATTATGGCATCTCATCAAGTTGTAATTCTTTATCAAGCGACTAACCTTTACAAACAACCTTGCATGACCTCAACATATATAGGTTATGTATGGTTAAAATAGTTGATTAGCGAAGATGCTAATTCGATAAGGTGCTACAATATGTTTAGAATGCATAAGATTGTATTAACAATTTAACGCATGATTTCGTAACACGTTATGGCCTTCAAGGATCTAGGAATACCAATGTTAGAGAAATGATTGGTATGTTTCTTCATATTCTAAGACATGGTATAAGTAATAGATTAGCATAAGAGCGTTTTCAATGCTCTGGAGAAACCATAAGTAGGCACTTCAACTTAGTTTTAGATAAAGTATGTGATATGAGAAAAGATTTAATCAAACCAATTGATCCATAATATAAACAAGTTCTAGAGAAGATCAAGAAAGATCGAAGATTTTATTCATATTTTAAGGATTGTATTGGAACTATTGACGGTACACATATTTCAGCGGTTGTACCTACGTTTGATCAAATTTGTTTTATTGGTTGAAAAGGAATAACAACTAAAAATGTGTTAGCCATATGTAATTTTAATATGAAATTTGTCTATATTTGGGCTGGTTGAAAAGAACAAGCTCATGATATCCGTATCTTTTATGAAACTATTGGAAGACGTGACACACATTTTCCCTATCCTCCTGTGACATCTTGATTTTCCGATTCTATTTTCAATAAATTGAGACGGGCATTTCATTGGCACGCATATAGTTCTTCCTTGAATCGGCCACTCATGTGAAAGCTAGTCTATCGGGTGAAGTCGTTAAGAAATTCTAATGCATCAGACTCGAGAATTTGGCCAGAAAGTGACCTTTCGACCGAACTAATCTGCAAGGGTCATTACGGCACAAATAAAAATCTATTAGAGACCGGAGATAGGTCGACTCAACAAAGGCATGTGATCGAGTGTGGGTGATTCCACCGATCGCATAATCCTTGTCGATCGACACCGGACCGACTTTTCTATCGATTGGATTTGCCACTGTGTTCGTATCTGAAACCTTGAGATTACCTCGACAACCGAAAGTCGCCAATGTTTCAAAGATGTACATTGTGGCTTGAGATGATTAACCACAGGTCAAATGCATGAAAATTTCTAAAGACTACCCGGTAGGTTGGGCCGCACTAATATCGTGCCAAAGTGAAATTAACCGTGGAATTGAGATCGAATTCAAAAATTGGAAGTCTTAGTGTGTCACAAATCATTTCCGGATCATTGGCTTATCTTTAGAAGATTTTTTATGTAATTAGAGTTTTTCAGCAATTAAATCAGAAAATGGTTAATTTAGCTCGATAAATTAGTAGGCCCGCGTTTGGTCTCGCTTTTGGGACTTAAGTTGGTTCTATGAACAAGTTAAGATGTGAATTAAAGTGTGGTGATATTGGATTAAATTTATGGACTTCGATTGAACTCAATTGGGAGAGAATTGATTGGAATTGAAGGAATTGATGTACAAAGTGTCATGCCCCGGCGGAAAAATAAAATGAACCAATTGGAGAAAGGTTATGGAATATTTGAGATAGTGGAGTATGACACCATGTGATGTCATGGTGGTTGGGCCATATGGAAGGAGAGCTTGACAAGTGGCAAGTGCTAATTGGTCCTCAAAAAGTGAGGAGGTCCCACCACTTCATCTTCAACCTTGGGAAGAAAGAGAGAGAGGGAGAGAAAGGGGAAGGAGGGGAGATGCTCGTGCGTGACCAGCAACCGCACGCCCCTTCGCCCGCTCGACGCCGCTCGCCGCCGTCGTCGCTCACCGAAGCCGGAGGCCGTCGTTCGTTCAACCCGCATGCCTCCGTCTCCCGTCTCCCTTTTCCCCGCTGCCTTTCTCCCCCATCTCCTTGTTGCTCGAAGGACCTAGCAGCGAACCACGTAAGCCTCGTCCGTCGCCGTCCGCGTCTTGTCCCCGGGAGCACCAAGTCGCCGTCGCAAGCAAACGAACCCGGAACCGTGCGTGCGTCGCTCGTCCCTGGCATTTCCGCGAGTCCAAGAGGCGATTCCAAATGGGGAAGCTCGGCGGAGCTGTCCAGCTCACCTCCGGCCACCGTGAGGCCCCCGCCGTTGGCCGTGCAGCATCGCCGCAGCTCCTCCGCCCGTTTCCGACCCGAACCGTCGCCGGAATTGCCCCATCTCCGCCCCTTCCAACAAAAATCAAGAAGACAGAAAATGGGTATGGCAGCCCCTTCTTGGCCTGTTTTGGCCGCCTTCCGAGCCCGGATGCTCGCCCGCTTTGAGGAAAGTTGATTCTCGCGTCGTCCCCGTCGTTTTGGTCCGCTCGGCTCGCTAATCCGGTGAGTTTAACTCACTAAATCTTGATTAGAGGGTTAATGATGCCCTAAGTGTGCTTAGTCTAAGTTAAGTAAGATTAGGTTGGTAGATTAGTTTATTTAAATATGGATTAGATTAAGTTGTTTAATTAAAGTTAAACATGTTTAGTTTAAGGGTTAAGTAGGTTTATTTTTAAAATAAATATTGATGTGACTTCAATGAATTTATTTATGATTTAAATAAATGTTTCGAAATTGTTGGATTATTTAATAATAAATCATATTCCGAAATTATTAAAAATATTATTATTAAAAAAAACAAAAATTATTTTTAACCCGGTTGCTTAGAATTTCGTGCCGATCGCTGCCGTGTAGTTGGATTTGAAATTGATGATTGGATATCATAAATTGAGCGTGGATCGTGAAATATATGGACATTATTATTAAATTAATTTTCGGAATAAATCTAATTATTTAATAAATTCAGAAAAATTATTTTGGGACCCTAAATTCTCATAATTTCGTGCCGATCAACTGCTTGTGCATTTAGAATTTGAATTTGATGAATGGATGTGGCAAATTGAGTGTTGATTGTGGTAATAAGGATTTTATTCATAAAAACCCAAGTGTTGGGTTTTGATGCAAAAATGATTTTAATAATTATATTAAATAGTGGGATTTGAAAAAGTGAGATATTGGTCTTTTGATTCGAAATTAGCGTGTCCCCACACACGTGAGTAATTTATGGAATATTTTTAATATGAAGAAAAATGGCCGGGATCACTATTTTAAGTGGAAGCGTTGAGTGAAATGCAAAGTGTCCTAGGGCCGAGTATGATTTGGCTGTGTGATAATTAAGAGGAACCGTCCTAGGCTGTTGAGCCAGACTTACCCTTATATGGGATGCCCACGCGGTGGTTACGGGTCGCAGTAGATTCTGGGCCCATGCTCCTTCGGGAATGCCGTCGACGTACTGACGAAGCCGCGCTCCATGGGGGGAGGCGATGCCTAGACATTAGTGTCAGTAGATAGCCGAACTGCGAGTAGGCTATGCCCTTGTGTGGCAGTGAATAACAATTGGAATGCATGTTGAGAGAATTTGATGTGTCGGATTATGGGACGGAATTGTGTGGCATGGAATGGGACGTGTCATAACGATTTAGTCTTATAATCAGGACCCCGCTGTTGTTAGTTATATGAAAGTAAATGCGTTCCGGTTGTTTAAGTTCTTATTACTGCATATGATTGAGTGATATGAACTGTGCTAACCTACAGGAAGGAACTGAGGCGAGGTAAATCTTATGTGTGATGTGGCTAGGCCACCCGGGGTGTATTTTCTTTCTAATAGGGGTTTAGGGGGTTGAACTTGCTGAGACATTGTCTCATCCCGGTTGTGGGATTAAAATTTCAGGTCCCTAGATGGCGGTCGTGGAGGACCCGAAGCCCTAAGTCTGGAAAGGTGGAGACTGAAGTATTGGTGAACGTGTCCTCGCTAGTTGGTTTTGGGATAGTTCCCCCTTTTCGTCGAGCTGGGTCTATTTTGTAGACGGTCCAGTGTTGTATTTAAACCCTTTGTGTTTGAAAATGAGTATTTGGTATTGTGATTGATTGCCTGCCTCTTTATCCCAAGTTAAATGTTGTCATGGAATTTGTTTCGCTTCCGCATGCGTAATAAAATGAATGGGTCGGCGACGTATCCTGGGATGTCGCATATTTGATTGACTGCAGTGGGATGTGCGCGCACTCGGGGTTCGGGGCGTGACATCTCCTCTAGGTATGTTATTCAATGGTTTAGATACATCAATAAATCTAATTGGCATATGTTGATTAAATTTATAATATATTTATATAGGTAAATATTACTTAGTAGATGCTGGATATCCAAATCCGACTGGTTATTTAGGGCCATATAAAGAAGTTAGATATCATTTGATAGAGTTTCGATGAGGTCCTTCACCTACGGGATATTGAGAAGTGTTCAACCGTGCCCATTCCTTACTACGCTTGACAATTGAGCAAGCCTTTGGTATATTAAAACAAAAGTGGGGGATTTTAACTCATATGTCAAGTTATCCATATGAAAAAGCAAGTGCAAATTGTCGTAGGGGCAATGACTTTACATAATTATATACGGAGAAATAACATGATTGATATGGATTTTAAACAAGCAGAATTGGATCTCAATTATGGATATTCAGTTGACCATGATGATGCAAATGAAGGGATGGGTGATTCAAATTTGTGTGCATCTCCGGACATGGCAAGTTTATGTGATGAAATAGTCATAAGTTTACAAAGTTGTTGAGGTTTATAATACTAAGTATAACGTATTTCTTTTTTTTTTTTTCGGACATATATGACCATGTTTACTATCATGAAATAATTCTTTCTAGTCAAATTTGTATGAGAGGAACTTGGTTTTATTTTTCTTAATGAGGACCTCCCTTTTTATATGCGGTGCTTACTAAAACAAATTAGCATCCACAATCGGTTGCTTCACCATTCATCGAATGAGTTCACCTTTTTTTTTTTTCTATATCATTTTTATCTTTTGGCAATCAATAGCCCAACTTTTTATCAATACACTAGAATGATCATTACTTAACGAATATGATTAATACTACAATAATTAAAAAAATATTCAAAGTTGAAAATAACCCTAAAAGAACCCTAGGCCAAAAGTTGAGCTTTGCATCTAATCTATAATCAAATTCTTTTAATATAATTTTTAAATAGATTTACTAATATGTATCTTCTACATTACTCTTAACATGAAAATGTAAAATGTTATATAGTCATTGTTTCTTTTTTGCAATTTCGAAAATACTAAAACTTAAAAACTTAATTTGGTCACGCCAAAGGGCTTTTCAAATATATGTTTACCAAACAGTCTTGCATTTCCCTAAAACACTTTTCAATTATAGTTTACCAAACAGTCTTACATTTCCTCAAAGCTTTTTAGGCAAAAGACATTTGCATTTGGAAAAAGCATTTTTCCAAATGCTAAACCAAATGGGGCCTGGGTGTATGGTCATGCACTTACACAAAGAGTGTTTATTATAGTCACATTTTTGAAACACTACACTCGTGATGGTTCAAAGGTGGTGGCGTGCTTCTTTCTATTGTTGGTGATGTTGGTAGTCTTCATCTACGATGATCGTAGGTATATGATATAGTTCAGGGTCCAAAACATCTTGCACTCAATATTTGAGGGAATTGCTTTGGCACGAGCATGACCTCATATTCTCAAGCGACTATTTTGCCTGTAGTAGTGGAATTGATGAAGTGGCTATGGTGGTGTTTGGTGTCCAAGCTGGTAATGGTGATGGTCACAATTTTTGGCTATGGTGGTGCTCGGTCCGCGGCAGTGGGTGGAGGGGCCATGTCATGGTGGCTCCAAAGAGAGATCAATTATTTCTTTCAAAAAAATAAAATAAAAGAAGATGTTTATCCATGGACTGAAGATGAAAGATGATGTGAGAGCTTCTCGATTACTTGATATGGAAGTGCCAGCGCTACGAAAAGAAGGCATGTTGGCATTGAAGTGTACAACTGAGGCAATTATGAAAAATTGACCAATTTAGCTAATTCCCCTATTTTTTTCACAAAAATCATTTTTAAAGAGTTCATATACTTAAAGCAATACGTAAATATCTGGATATTCAATAGCAAATAAAGTCGATACTAAATAAGAAAGGGTTCACTTTAGCTCTTACTTTAAGCTTTTGAGATTTCTTTTGGAAACTTTTAAGGCTAGAAATTAGATTTTTGTTTTTTTCTTCTAGTGAGCATCTTACATTTGAAAGTCTAAATTGTTGAAATCATATACTTGAATATTATTTGTACAAGTAAATGTATTATGCTAGTAGTTTAAGAGGAAGCAGCTACCCATTAAAGAAAAAAAAACCAATCTAATTTAGGGTTTGTAAAAGAATCAAGAAGGAACCGGACTAGAATGAATCGGAATCGGTAGTTTTCGGTATGACTCCTAATTCCAATTTGGTGGAATCGGTGAGTATCGATGCAGTTCCCGGTTCTAAGCATGGAACCGGCCGTCCACCCACCCATATCGAATTGTGGGGGGGTGTGTGTATATATATATTTTAAAAAGAAATGCCATTTTAATTACTTTATTATTTTGTAATTTTTCGATCAAATATATGGATATTATTGACTAATTTTTTTTTCTCCTGGGTGTCTAATAGGATTAACCTCCTATCTTTTTTGTTCTAATAATCCATTTATTTGCTTTTTTAATCAAACTAAAAAAAAAAAAAAACATAGAGGAAGGAGAGAACCAATCGGAGATGTTCATAAGAGCCAATGGCTCATTTTAAGAATATAATTAGGTTTTTTCATTTGCCATCCCATGAGTAAATTAGGTTGACGTTAAAAAAAGATTACTCAAGCAATTAATGTTTTAACTTTTGTGAGGTTAAGAATTTTAACGTCGAGTCTAATTCTCCACTTGTTTCCGATGTTGGGAAATCTTAAGATGAGCACACCATGACCTTCGAAAAAATAAGGTTTTTAGCTAACAAGTGTTGTCTATTCATCTTGCCCTATTGTTTTCAATTCTTAATAAAAAAATAAATAAATAGCTCGCAATTCAATTCGAATCTAAGGCTGAAAAAGCCTCGTAGGGATTGAGGACGATTTTATGGACTCACTTGTGAACCAGATCAAATGGACGGTCCAATTTCTGGGTGGATTTATGGAATTAACAGACAAGTCTCGATTCCAATTTTTCGGAACCGGTTTTTAGTGGCCGATTTCCTGTTTCAAGGTGAGAGTCGCCCACCCAGATCATGCTCATTCCTAGTTTAACTATATAAAATTATCATTTTAGATTTTGTTATTGTGAATGTCGTGTTGTATTATAGAAAATTTGAAAATAGTATAGATAAAATTTTGTGAATTGTCAAATTTACCTAAAAGTCCAAAAATTGAAGATAAGATGCGTAATTATCATGTCTACGAGAAGATATTTGTATATTTCCCTAAATGAGCAACATTCATGCTCGAAGTGTAGCTGCTAGTTTTGTGAAATATAAACAATTCGAATTTTTATTAAGAAATGTGGCTTATATATCTTTAAATAATTCATTGGCGGAAAATTATTTTCATTATTAATAGGGTTAATATCCTGAAAAATCAAAAACTGGTACATTCGTGACAAATTTATCTCAAACTATTTTTTTTACCATGAAAAACTCCAAATTGGTATAATTGTGACAAATTTACCCCGATTGAATATAAAAAGCCATAAACCGGTATACTTGTGACAAATTTACCCAAAACTAATTTATTCAATCACAAAAAATCCTAAATTGGTATATTTGTGACAAATATATCCTCCGCCAAATTGGATTAATACCGCAAAAAATTACAAAAATTGTAAATTGTGATAAAGGAACGTAAAATTCTAAATTGGTATATCAATCAACTATCACTTGTTATTTAACTTAATAATTTAATTGTAAAATTTAACAAAAACTAACATATGATAAATTTATCACAAGTGTCCGGTTTGGGGTAAATTTATGAAAATTATACTAGTTTGGGATTTTTAGTGGTAAAAAAATAAATTTAAGGTAAATTTATCACAAATGCACTAATTTGGGGTTTTTCAAGGTATTTACTCTTATTAATAACAATTTTCATCTTTACCAAAAAAATAACAATTTTCATCATTAATATTTATTTATTTATTTATTTTTGTAACTAATATTAGTTACATTAAAAAAATATTTTCCAATTAAAAATTCACTCAAGAAAACCTAAACGAGGTCGCTGTGAAAGCTGAGAAATTTTGGGACCCTCTCTCTCTCTCTCTCTCTCTCTCTCTCTCTCACCTCCATAGAAAGAAAACGCAGAGCAGCAGGCAGAGCAAGAGAGACGAGCTAGGGATTCATGGCGACCGAGATCGAAGGAGCTCCCGCGACGGCGACGGCGGAGGCGGCGCCTGCGGCGGCCGCGAAGCAGCCGCACAAGCTGGAGAGGAAGTGGACCTTCTGGTTCGACAACCAATCGAAGCCCAAGCAAGGCGCCGCCTGGGGCACCTCTCTTCGCAAGGTCTACACTTTCGACACCGTCGAAGAGTTCTGGTGGTACGCTTCGATTCCGATCCCGATGTCCGTCCTTCTTCGCTCCCCTGTTCGTGTGTGCCCGTGGGCTCCTGCGCCGTTGATCTGCTGGATAGGCCGGCGCTTGCCGGATGAGTTTGTGCGTTCGTGCTGTTCTTAGGGCTTTATCGAGGTTTGCTTGTTGGGTACCCTTGCCGATGATGTGGGTGTCTAGCCTGATGATGTGGTTGATTGGGATTTTCTCGTTTTATTTCCTGTGAAATAGAAGAGGTAGTTTTGGATCTGGTGATGTGGGTTTTGCTGCTGGTATGTAGTAAGTAATTGGGCGCCTTTGCGATTCGTGATCCGGTCGAGCTTCCTGATGACTGCGAACATGTGCTGATTGCACCGCTGAAAGGGCAAAAGATTAGTTCAGGAAAAGTCCTGGGTTGAGATGATCTAATGGTCTTAGCGTGTAACTGAAAGGGAAGGGAAAGAGAAGGAAACCTGGAGGAAATCCGAATCCTATGGGCTTGGTTTGGCGTAATTTTTTCAATATTATTAAGGTTTATGATATCCAATACGACAGGAAAACTGCAGGCTCGACTTCTGACTTGAATTGTCAACTTGAGGAAATTTGTTGAAAGATAAAGAATGGTACTTTCCACATGCAAGAGTAGGATAATACTTATTCAAGCATGAGCTCAGCTTAAATAATGTGCTCAAGAGCGGCTTTTCATTTGTTCTATTTGTTGAAATTGCTCTCTTCGGAACTGAATATAATTGCTTTTTTCTCTGACCGTTGCTTTGGTATTGTCTAATACTGTCGTGTGATTCCTTTTAGCAGCTTTGGTATTGCTTTTCGTTGTTCCTTTGACCTATTGAATGGTTAACTATTTTCTTGCAGTTTGTATGATCAAATCTTTAAGCCAAGCAAGTTGCCTGCAAATGCTGATTTTCACTTATTTAAAGCCGGTGTTGAACCCAAATGGGAAGATCCCGAGTGTGCTAATGGAGGGAAGTGGACTGTTACCAGCAGCAGAAAGGCTACCCTTGATGCGATGTGGCTTGAAACTGTGAGAAGCTTAAAGTGACTTTCCTATTGATTCATTTTCTTTACCTTCTACACACCTATCGAATAATTCAGTGAATGGGGAAAAGGAACAACACATTTGGGTTACACATGTTCAATAGTCTTTTATAGTATATTTATACTAAAACTGGTAAATCTGTTGACCTTGGTAGATGATGGGTTTGATCGGAGAGCAATTCGACGAGGCAGATGACATCTGCGGGGTGGTTGCTAGTGTGCGCCAAAGAGGGGACAAACTTGCTCTGTGGACAAAGACAGCTTCAAATGAGGCTTTACAGGTGCATAAATAAATTCAAGTAACCTATGAGGCCTGCTGATTGATCAAATGTTTTGTTGTGATTCTCTCTAACCATGCTATGATAACTATGTGTTGAAGATCTCTCATTGATCTTTCCTTCCTGTCAATATGTACATATTTTTGTAAGTGTTCATGTTATCATGTAGCTGATTGATTGTGTAGCTCGTCAGTTTTTTCAAAAGCAATCAGCATCTCCTTGTCTCTGCCAATATTTTTCTTTCTGATGCTTAGAAGAAAAAGAAAATTACAAGCTCTTTCTGCATTAGAACTTCATGGCTCTATGGATTAGTTCATGTCACTGTCTCCTTGGCTTAGCCAATATTATCCTTTCTCACCCTTAGAAGAAAAAATAAAATACAAGAAGAAAATGAAAATTACAAGCTCATTTCTGTATTAGAACTTGATGTCTACACTGATTAGTTCATGTCTTATAAGGCTTAAGATCAGTTTAGACAGTTTGAAAGTCCCACTGCAGTTCTTTCCTGTAACTATTCCACCTACCTTCTTATCAAGAAAACCTTGAAAGGGAAAAGATGCTGGAATGTGAAGCTTCTTGACAGTGGTCATTCTATTTGGGTCTTGGCAAATGAACTCCTATGTCCAGCCAGATGATCACTTGTGCTTCTTGCCAAGACAACTTTCTTTAACAGTGATTATGATAGTTCAATGAGCATTAGATTTTCAAAATATCAAGTCCTGTTGATAAGCGCAGTCAAGCCATAGTGATGTCTTTGCTTACATGAGTTGATTTGCTGGCATTCCTCAATCTAAGTCAACATTGCAACATATGTGGCTGGTGAGGTGTAGATTTTTAAAACTAGTCCTTTACAAGCAGCCGATGTGTGCCTGCTGTCCTTCTATGAGTTAAATCTGCTCAAGCCCCTGCACCATCACTGTTGTATGGTTCACGGTGATTATGCCAAGGCAATGCAATTTAAGTTCTTTTTTTGTCCTATGGACTTATAACTTGGATCTTGTTTCAATTGCCAAACCTGGGACCTGAAGCTGGTAAGTAGTTAGATCCACACTCCAAAGCCTAATTTCTGGGGATTTGTGAAGTATCTTTGCATGTAGCCATTCCTATTCCCAATTCGTCATCCACCTTGGATGATTCAATTGCTCAACATAAAATACTAACTGCATTGATCCCCTCTTATGTAGACGGGTATTGGTAGGAAGTGGAAGGAAATCATGGATGTCACTGACAAGATCACTTACAGCTTCCATGTAAGTCTTACCATAGCGAGTTTGGTGTTGTTGTACATCATGTATCTTCCCTTCTTGACTGTCTTGTTTATTGCAGGATGACTCTAGAAGGGAAAAATCGGTCAGGGGACGTTACACTGCCTGAATGTCTGCTGCCAATTCTGTTGGTGTTACTTTCAGTGGCAGCTGCAGGACTTAATGAGAGTAATGCAATGTTATATTTATCGCGTG
This sequence comes from Eucalyptus grandis, assembly GCF_016545825.1. Taxonomy (NCBI): domain Eukaryota; kingdom Viridiplantae; phylum Streptophyta; class Magnoliopsida; order Myrtales; family Myrtaceae; genus Eucalyptus; species Eucalyptus grandis. Next base: position 41,081,579 of record NC_052619.1, read on the forward strand.
GATGGTTTAGCAAGCTTGGCATGCTCTGGAGCACGCAAAACAAAAAGAAAAGGCTTCATATGCTTTAGAGATGTTTTAACCCCTTCTGGGTTTGCAATTTTGTTTTACCTTCTGAAGCTGTTTCTCCATAATGTTTTGCTTGAGCTTATTAAGAAAAAAACATTAGAAATGCGTTTTGTTGTGAAGATTACACATGATGAGCAATATGAATTCATTTTCCTCCTTCTGCACTTAATCATGCATTGTCCAGCTTACCTTTCAGATCTATTGAAGTTTGTCATTATACTGTGGAGTTTGTGGAAACTCCTGCTTTTGTGATGCCTTTGCTTGATTATATTTCTTGCATGATGTTTAACCTGAAAGAACCTGTGCTACATAAACTTGAAGCTTTGATCTCGCTTCTCTGTTTTTTTTATTTTGGTACTCTCCTGGCAAAAATGTGACGCATTCCTCTGTATTACGATTCCAAATGTTGTTCTTCCCCTTGTTGAGCTTAATGAGATTTAGAATGAAAATAATCTGATATTAGATGTGAGTGAAAGGGGGTGCGTTTGCATTTCACTGAGACAATTTAAAGCATCTAGTGGTGTTCAAATCTGAAGGTTTATCGATGAAGTAGCAGGGAGTAGACCGGGATGTTGTGTAGCAAGGTCTGCCTTGAAATCATGTTCTTCCATCCTTAAGATCTCTCACTAGATTATTAAGCCTGAAGGGGAAAAACGCAATTAGCGAACATTTTGTTCTCAATAAACTAGAACTGTGTCAATTTTTTTTTAACTCTTTTGGATTTCAGCATCTGTGTGATTGGTCCTGTCTATTGGCTTCTTGATAAAGATTGTGTTTGGCCTCAGTTTTCAGGACGCGGCAAAGAAAGATTAGCATTCTATTAGCTAGGCAAGGTGATAAAACTGCGAGTCTCTGACTGGCTACTAGTTGTCTAGTTATTGGCCAGCAAAAATAGATAATGATCTATTTATCCACGACCCAATGAGTTTGTCTGATAAATGTCATGTCTACAACGCGAGTCTTCGGAAAATTCATTTCTAAAGGTTTTAGTGGAGCAAGAGAGCCCGAGATCTGTCGATATGCTCAGTAGAGGTGAGAGCATAGGGTTGATACGACTTGGAAATCGGCCTGGATCGTCCAGTTCCAAACTGGTTACCAAGAGAAGCGATTTGGTTCTCGGGTCTAACGTCCGACGACCGGCGTGGATCAAGTAGCGTTTTGGTCCGAGATCCAGAGCTGCTAACCGTAATTGAAGTTGAAGGCACGCCTTAGGCTTCTATTTTGATATAGCCAATGTGGGTAGGCCAGGCCTGCCCACCATCTTCTACCGGGCGGGCTTGCGCACATTTGCCCGGGTACAGCGAATTTCGTTGGGAGCTTCCTGAGCCTGCCCCATGATCAAGTTTAGACTTTAATAACATCGAGGCGGGTCAGTATCTCTGTTATTAATGGTACATATCTTCAATCGCGGTACAGTTAAAGAACAAGTCAAGGTTGCTAGCTGAAATAGCAAGGATTGATAAGCTATAAGAACGAATCTTGCATTTCAAACGGGTGCTTTTTGCAAAATGTTTCTTGTCTTTCTATACTGTATGTATGTCTCAATAACCTTACTTGACATCTCATTGTTATTCGCAATCGATCACTGTGCGTCCTGCACGATTAGGATCAATGATATAATGAGAAAATCAGTCAAGTATAGGAAAGGTACCAAGATGAAGCTACTGATTCGATTAGACAATATAGGTTGAGACTTGTCATTGCTTTTCTGTGCCGCAGGAAACTAGGGCATCACAAAACTCTAGCTTGAGGACAAGGCAAGGAATGAGGGTGCTTCTGGGGTCCGAGGAGGATCTGACACTCGATTTCCAGATCTCCAAACCCTAAAAGAGCATTTTCAATTGATCGCGAGCACTTTTCTTTGAAAGCGAGTTCATTAAGCCATCGAGAAGCGATAGGTCACAACAACTAAGAACTGGATTTAACTATGAGGAAGCTCGTGAGGCAAAAGTATATGACTACATTACATGGAAACCCTAGCAACAAGCCAGTTGAAATTGTATGTGGGGGAGACCGGACATATATATATTTATATGCTAATTGGACCAAAACATTCTCGTCCCATGAAATAAACAAATGCACCGACGATCAAACTTCGATTCGTCCTAGGCAAGGAACCCCAGCTTTTCTCCGTTCTTCTTGGCTAATCGGATCAGCCCTTGTCTTTGCTTTGCATCCGCTCCAATCGACTTGCAGAATTCTGTGATCACCTGATTATATACAGAGTGTATGCTATGATCAGTTTTGATGTTATGTGTATGATAAATCAAGTGGAGTATAACTCCTAAATTTTCGAATTGCGGAAAAACTATAAAATGCAAGTGAATTGGTACCTCCTAATATCAAAATTTTTATTTTTTGGATGTCGACAGTCTGAAAATTGCTTAACCACACATTTTTCAGACAAATTATCCAACCCATCTGATTTTGTTTCTCTTTTTTTGTAAACCACAACCTCATCTGTCAAAAAACAATATTTTCTTTAAATCTCAAGGATACCATTGATTGATTTTCTCTTCTACTTCTTGCAAAGGTCACACAAATTTAATATTTAATATCTATTGGACCTATATAATTTTGAATCTCTATAATTTCATCTATCCCTATGCATACAAGAACTAGAATATCCATCCATTCTAAACCATTATCTCTCTATTTCATTCATTCATTCATTCATTCATTCATTCATTCATGGATACCATTACTTGAGACAGATGCCATTCTGCTGAAACTATGTACTAAAAGAACAAAATCAATTTGCACAAAAGCCGACGGATTTAATATATGAACAAACGTTAGGTATACGAAGACTGATTTATAAATGGTCATCCGGACGAGAATGCGTGCCGGTACCTGCGAGTGAAGAGCAATGGCTTTGCCGCGGAGCTGGTTGAACCGCTTCTTCCCGATGACATTCCTGGTCACCACCACGATCGGCGCGAACAGCCCTTTACCTTCATTGACGTTCTTCATCACCGGTTGACACCTTACCGGCTTACTCGCTACCTTCACTCTCACCGCCGATTTTGCCATCAGAGCATGGTGGTCCTCGCCCATGGTCGAGCTCCCCCAGCTCCCGTGGAAAGAAGACCCGAACCCACCTTTCAAGTTTGCGGCGGAGATCGATGTTGCGGCCATGTCAACGACCGAAGCAACAACAAAAGATCAAGAACCAACCAAGAAGCTCGAGCTGAAGCTCAAGCTCAAGCAGTAGGATCGACTTGGGTTTCTTCTGGTTCTGTGGAAGGTTGGGGTGAATGTGTGTGGTTTGAGTCTTTTGCCTGGTGTTGTGCTTTGGGGAGGAGGTGATATTTTTGGGGCTGGGGTGCGGTGTGATGATGAGAACCTCCCGTTTCTTTATTAGGGGGTCAGGGAGCATCAGGAGCCACACGTTCTGGTGGCTTGGAGTTTCAGGAACCACGTATGTCACTTGTACACGGTCTCTCGTCTGCGTTAATTTTCTGTGGTCCCCTGATTTTTGGGGAAGGAAGAAAGAAGGATCTGAATCTGCAATTCTAATGGCTCCATTCTCTCCAGGGGAGCATGGACCCACTCGGCCTCGCACGCCTTGGCAACTGTTCGGTGACAAGGGAAACCCGTGTCCAGGTCGGGCTCGTCAGGGACCGGGTGAATCTCGATCGTTCGTTTCGCGAGTCATGAACCAGCTGTGGATGACTTAGTCCCCGGTGGCGCTCAAAGCGCGTCGGATTGGGCAGTACAATGAAGAATTCCATCTGCATACAAGTATGCAAGCTCATTTCTACGGATTCTCAATCGCAAAATGGGAAATATATGGACACTTCAAGCTTGTTGTCGGGGCTACTGTATTTGATAAAATCTTGATATTCGACTAACTAAAGTTTAGCATGATAAACCTTACATCATTACTTGTTTGATGCGGTAGGTCTAGACAAGCGTTCTACGAAGCTCAAGAGCGTTCGAGATCAGAAACTTCTCGGGATGGGCTCGCATCACTTTCGTTGAACGGAACAAGGCCATGCGAAAAACGGTGACCGAATTGGACGGTGCAAATGAATTGGGAGACTCGGCTGGCTTTTGACCAGGAATGTGTGTTGAAAGACAGCGGGAAGGAAGGAGGGACGAACCCAGTTGGAGACTTCCATCTTCCCTTCTCGATTCAAAAGTTCAAACTGTACAAAACACATGTGAATCGTCATGGGGTGTGGACTCCCAATTTCGCTGGTGGGTGGCTGAAAAGGACTCGTTCGGAGAGAGTAGAGACCGACTGATGAAGAAGGAGATGGAGTCTTTTGAACATCTGATGGTTCTGGTATTTTGGACAGTTCGAGGAACAAAGTCAAGGGTTTGCTTCTTTTTCATCGGTGGAGAATTCAGAATGCCTTCCTACTACGTTGGAGAAACGTGACCTCGAAGTAGATGGTTTCGATTTGAATAACTAGTGAGAGAAGTAAGTTTCTAATATTCATTGCTTGAATTGATTCGCGTGATTCTTTTTCTGAGAACAATGTTAGGTATGCTATAACTATAAGTAGACATTTTATACTGGAAAATTACACAAAAAAAAAAAAAAATCTTAATTTCATTGTATTAGTTACAAAACTTTTCATTGTATCAATTGAGTCAAAACCTTTTCATGATTTGTCAAAACAGTCCATTTAGCTAATTTTGATTGCAAATTGTTGGCATAGACAATTTCTTTAATTTTCTAATTTTTTATATTTAATTTCTTTTTTTTTTTTCCATTTTTCCCCAACTGTGGACTAGCGAGGCTACTAATTGACCTTCTTTGGCTATAGGCAAGGGCCTTCACGCCCTTGTTGGCCACAGGCGAGGGTGTCAGGCCCTTGCCCAAATCCAAGAGAGGTTAGGAACGCAAGGGCCCCAACCCTCTCTAGGATTTAGGCAAGAGTAGCAACACCGTCACCAACAACAAGTGAAAGTTGCGAGCCCATGCCTATGGCTAACAAGGATGTCATGACCCTCACTTGGATTTGGGTGACGGCCCAATGCCCTTGCTTGGGTCTTTGCGAGGGTACGAAGGCCCTTGCTTGTGGTGCCAGCCCCAAGTTATAAACAAAACAAAGAAAGAAAAAAAACATTTAAAAAATATAAAAAATTTATCAACGTTAACATCAATCACGTCATGTAGAATAACCAATGTCTATGTTAGTAATTTCTAACTAAAATTGACTAGATGGACTATAGGAAAATTATCCAAAAAGTTTTGAACCTATTGTATGGCAACTAATTCAATCCTTAAACTTTCAATTGTGGTAATTTAACTCTAAAACTTTATACAACTTGTCAATTCAATCATAAACATTTCAATTGTGATAATTTACTCCTAAACCTTTTAACGATTTGCAAAACTAATCATAAACATTTTAACAAATTGCCAATTACTTGTCCTCGGCTAATTTAATTGAATATAGCTAATGTGGTGGTTTAGTCAATGTCAATTGTCTTATATAGTACAACTAGCACTAATTGGAATTTTTTTTTAAAATTTTCTTATTCTTTTTCTCTTCATTTTTTCCCTATTTTTACAAAGGGCCACTAGCAACCTCCATTGACCATTGGGCAAAGGTTGATGACCCCATAGGCCCTAGGTGAGGACCCACGGTAGGTGCGTGTTGTGGCCCTCATGGGCCATAGCGAAGGTGAGCAAGGGCTACGGTGCCTTCATTTTGGCTTGCGATAGCTTGGGTGAGGGCTCATGATGCCCTTGCCAACCATAGCAAGGGCTCGCTAGATCTGGTGAGGCAAAAGCGTTGTGGCCCTTGTTTAGGTCCTCGCTAACCACAAAGGAGGTGGGAGAGGGCTGTAGTGCCCTCATTGTGGCCCACAAGAGCTAGTGACACCCTCATTGGCCAAAGTGAGGGTTGGTGAGCCCTGTTGGAAGATATGATTTTGTAATCTGTATTGATAGGAAATCAAATATATTTTAGGATAGGAAAAGATAGGCAAATATTCAATTTCCTTTATTATTTTTCTTCTTTGTAATTAAATACACGAGACATGTACAGAAATTACATCAATGAAAAAGAAGACAATTGCTTCTTCGTTCTTCTTCTGCCTTCTGCGAACATCTTCATCTTCTTTTTCTGACATGGGTATCAAAGCCATTCCGGTTCTGAACTAATTTGCTCCCACTCCGATTGCCTCATAAACCAACTTCGAATCCTAGAACAGTGTTGCCAAAGGAATCAAAATCCTTGATTGCTTGAAGGATCCTTATCTGCGAAAAAGGAGTTAACAGAGGAATCAATTTCTTTTTCAACATGTCAACACCACAAGATCTTACCTCCACTCTCGTCGATCAATCTGTAACAGAAGCTTCGATACAAGCCTTGGGAGACCGAGATTTGTCTGCTGTAGTCCCTGCATTAGAATAGCAAAGATAGATCCAGGGCCAACATCCGCATGTGTAGTGGCAACAACAGGCTCAAGCAATTACAGGGCAACCATTCACAGGTCACCCCTACCAATGGACGTCGTATCCATGGTATCCTGAGTCTATCCCTAATACATCATCACCTGGCTACCACAGCAATGCGCAGGCCGAAGTAGGTCCACCAACCAGCGACAGGGCAAACCCTAGCATTCACGGGTCACCCCTACCAATGGACGCCGTATCCATGGTATCCTGGGTCTATCCCCAACACATCATCGACTGTACCGGGTCATGGAACCAATCCCTATTCAGGGTTTCAAAATGCGGATTACGGATTCGGCTTCGGCGGTTTGGGTTAGGGAACAAATCCCTACCTGACTCCTGCACCGGGTTTCTTCCCGTATCAGATTCTCGCTACCAGTGGCCGGTCGGAACCCGGCGATCCATTGTATACAACAAACAACGACGGACCAGAATTGAAGATCATAAGTCAGCAATTGACAGGTACAGACAATTATTCAAGTTGGTTGCGCGAATTCCAGTGGGCACTTATAACGAAAGACAAAGAAGTTTTCATCGACGGATCGTTTTCGATTCCGTCCAACGAGAGAATGGCACGACTCTGGAGGAGATGCAGCCAACTGGTGAGAACCTGGATTGGAAACTGTATCGTGCCCGAGGTTGCAGCCGGGCTTCCCCCGACGGAGGATCCGAAGAAGATGTGGGAAAACATAAGGGAGATGTACGGAAAACTCGACCAAGTTAAAATTTTCTATCTCACACAACAAATTTCATATTTGAAATAGGGGAACATGAGCATTGTGTCAATATACAACAAGCTTTTGAGTCTGTGGAATGAGTTAGAGGCAGCCGAGGAAAAATTCGACTGGCCCGATCATATCCAACAACAATACAAGTAAATGCGAGAAAGGGAGAAGGCGGCGAGATTCCTCCTCATCCTCAACGAGGCATACCTGCCATTCTGATCCCATATACTCACCATGGAGCCTTTGCCCAGTCTTGGCCGTATCTACCAACTCGCCATACAGGAGGAAAGCCAACAGAGATCGGCGGACCATGGCAAGGGAGGAGACAGAATTGCTCTAGTAGCCAAGAGCCATTTTCGCTCGTCACAGAGGAGCTCGGGAAGGAGAGAGGCGAATCTAGGGTTGTTCTTCGAAAACAAAAACCCTAGATCCCTTTTAAGGAGAAGCACGGACGGTGGAGATCACTCCCACCATCAATCGGATGGCTCACGGTCATTCTAGGGGTCGATAGGATCGGACAGCTCGCGCGGCATCCTCTCCACTACATCCGATGGCTTGCATGCTATTTTTTTAAATCCATCCGACGGCTCATGAGGCAGCTACTTAATCGGATCGGACGGCTCACAATTGCCTAGCACTAATGGGCTGGATGGCTCGCGAGGCCCATTTCTTGGAGGAATCGATAGCTCATATGGGCCTATTTCGGCCCGGGCTTTTCAATCTACCATCGAGGCCCACTTTTTTTTTTTTAACGCACCATTAGGCCCACTTCAAATACAAAAAATAATGGGCCAAGAGGAAAATGTAAAATGTATTGTGATTATTGTAAGCGCCCGCACCATACAATTGAGAATTGTTGGAAATTATATGGAAAGCTAGGAGAAAAAGAAAAAGGGAAATTTTCCTCAGTTTTTCAAGTATCGGGTTAGCAAATGGGAAAATCAATTACCCATGAACAATATCACGAGCTGATGGAAACCTTGAAAAAAATTGGATCCTTCGATAAATGAGGCAACTTCACAGGTACATCCTATTATTTGATGAACTCAATTTCAAAGGATGCATGGATTATTGATTCATGTGCTAGTGATCACATAGTCTGTGATAGAAATTTACTTTCAGACATTACAAAATTATCTTTTTCTATATAAGTACAACTTCCAAATGGAAATATCACCAAAGTTATAATGACTAGGACTGTAAAGCTTAGTTTTCTTATTACTCTTAAAAACGTGCTCTACGTACCCGATTTCCATTTCAATCTAATCCCAGTTGCTCGAGCCTATGAAGAAAATTCATGTCACATTCTTTTCCATTTTGATAAATGTTTCTTTCAGGCCCTTTCAACTAGCAAACTGATAGGCTTGGGTAGAGTCAACCAAGGACTATATTTTTGGTTGGATTTTCCGCATCTTTTTAAATTATCTCCTGTTGAATTTAATAAATCTCTATGTAATGCTACTACCAATGGCATTTATTTCCTTAATCATAAACGATTGGGCCACAATGCATCATTTTCTTGTCCTAAATGTCCCATTTGTCCCATGGCTAAGCAAACACGTGCTCCTTTCCAGAATAGCACTTCTCAAGCAGATGATATCTTTTCTCTTATTCAGGCTGATGTTTTGGGGCCCTATCATACTTTAAATCATGATGGGTCTAGGTTCTTTCTCACAATTGTGGATGACTACTCTCGTGCCACATGGATTTTCCTCATGCAATCCAAAAATCAGGTCTTTTCTCATTTAAAGACATTTATTTCCTTATCTAAGACTCAATTTCAGAAATCAATCAGTAGGATACATATTGATAATGGAAAAGAATTTTTTAATGCTGAATGCACTTCCTTGTTCACTGTAAATGGGATATTGCATGAGAGTTCTTGTACTTATACACCCCAGCATAATGGAGTTGTTGAGAGAAAGCATCGCCATATTTTATAAGTGGCACGTGCACTTAAATTCCAAGCTTCTATCCCTGAAAATTTTTGGGGAGATTGTGTGATTACTATAGCATATCTAATCAATTGCATGCCATCACGCATTTTAAAGGAAAGACACCTTTTGAGTTATTATATGAGAGAAAGCCGAATCTGACTCATCTCAGAGTCTTTGGGTGTCTGTGCTATGTCACTACAGTGGGCCATAGAGATAAGATGGCGCCATGGGCTACTCACTACATTTTCATAGGCTATCCAACTTTGCAAAAGGGATATCGGCTTTATGCACCGTCTACAGGGAATTTTTTTTATCAGCAAGGATGTTGTGTTTCATGAAAATGTTTTTCCTTTTTCATTAACATCTTTATCTGAAGAAGAGAAGACAAATCGACAATTCTTGTTGGAAGAAGATTCATCACCTAGAGGAGCATTCATTATTCCTACTCCCCCAAGAGAAGTTGATATCTTGCCTCCAACACCCCTTGCGAATACTGCTGAAGATTCCATTGAGTAGCCTCATATAGAAGGATCACTGCATGAAGAACTAGCACAGTTGGAGGATACTTCAGAAACAACAACTACTGAAGAATTATCCATCACACCACAGGTGCCACAGAGGCGTCCTCATCGAATCACTCGACCACCAACTTGGACGAAAGATTATATATGCGGTTCTTCAAGATCATCAGGTACTTGTTACCCTATCTCATCTTATGTCTCATTTGATAGATTGTTGCCAGAACATCTATATTGCATAAGCCGTGTTTCTGAAGATCGAGAACCTTCTAGTTATGACGAAGCGAAAGATGATCCTTGTTGGCAAAAGGCCATGGAATCTAAATTACATGCATTGATAGACAATCACACTTGGGATGTTGTATCAATGCTTGATCATCGCAAATCCATTGGATGTAAGTGGGTATATAAGATAAAATACAAAGCAGATGGTTCTGTGGAAAGATACAAAGCCTAGTTGGTGGCAAAAGGCTTCACCTAGCGAGAAGGTTTCGACTATCATGAAACTTTTTCTCTTGTAGCAAAGGATGTCATGGTTTGTACTTTTCTGTCTATTGCTGCTTTTTGTGACTGGCCATTACACCAAATAGATGTCCATAATGCCTTCTTGCAGGTGATCTAGATGAAGAAATATATATGGAGCTTCCACTAGGATTACGGAGATAGGGGGAGTCAAAGGTATGTCATCTTCGCAAATCTCTTTATGGATTGAAACAAGCTTCCAGACAATGGTACGCTAAGTTCACCAGTGCACTCTTGGCCACTGGCTTTAATCAATCCAAGTATGTCTATGCCTTATTCAACTGGACAAAAGGTATGTAATCTATTTACTTGATGATTTATGTTGATGACATTTTTATCATAGGGAATGATGATTCCGTTGTAAAGAAACTTAAAGAGTATCTGCATTCGACTTTTCATATTAAAGACTTAGGGTCACCTAAATATTGTCTTGGAATTGAGATAGCTCGCTCAGATCAGGGCATCTCATTAAGTCAACAGAAATTCATGATGGAGATAATATCAGAAGCAGGATTATCAGGTTGTAGACCATCAGTCATTCCTATCGAGCAAAATACTAAACTGACTTCTGTCGGCTATGACACTGGCGTATCCTCCTCTTCTGATGATCTGTTGTTACAAGATCCCTCAAGATATCAGAGACTCATAGGAAAATTGATATATCTCACCATGACTAGGCCAGATATTTGCTATGCAGTATAGACTCTTAGTCAGTTTATGCATAGTCCAAAGCAGTCTCACATGAACGCAGCCTTGAAGATTGTGAGATACTTGAAGACCTGTCCAGGTTTGGGAATACTTCTTTCTCGAAAGTGCAACATGGAAATGACGGCCTATTGAGATGTAGATTATGCCACATGCCCTATGAGCAGGAGGTCTATTACTGGTTTCTGCATCAAATTTGGGGAATCACAACTTTCATGGAAGACAAAGAAACAATTTATTGTATCTTTATCATTGGCTGAAGCTGAATACCGATCTATGGCCAAGACTGTTTGTGAAATAGTCTGGTTAAAGGGGTTTACTTCTGGATCTCGGAGCTCCTGTTAAAGGACCAACTTTACTCTTCTGTGATAATGATTCAGCACTCAAGCTTGCAGCAAATCCTGTATTGCATGAGAGGACGAATCATATAGAAGTCAATTGTCATTTTACTCGAGAAAAGATTCAAGAAGGAATTGTCGAGACAAGATGAATCAGGACTTCGGAACAGCCCGTTGATATATTTACAAAACCTCTTTGTCAAAGACAACATACATATCTTCTAAACAAGCTAGGCGTCTTGGACATATACAGACCACCAGCTTGAGGGGGAGTGTTGGAAGATATGATTTTGTAATCTGTATTGATAGGAAATCAAATATATTTTAGGATAGGAAAAGATAGGCAAATATTCAATTTCCTTTATTATTTTTCTTCTTTGTAATTAAATACATGAGACATGTTCAAAAATGACATCAATGAAAAAGAAGACAATTGCTTCTTTGTTCTTCTTCCGCCTTCTGTGAACATCTTCATCTTCTTTTTCTGACAAGCCCTCTCCAGATTCAACAAGGGCTGTAACCTTCACCCACAGTTGGTGGGGGCTTTGTAGCCCTCACGTAGGGGTCGATGGGGATAGCTAGTCCTTATCTAGTGATCATGTCAGTCTCAAAAAAGGGTCTAACCTCACTAGTTGGTTAAGGGAATTTTTTTTTTTTCATTTTTCCGTCATTTTCCTTTTTGTTTTTTGTTTAAGAAAATTAAAAAGAAAAAAAAGCTAAAACATAAAAAAGTAAAAAAGAAAAAATAAAAATATACAAGCAAGAGGGCTGGGCCAGCCTTCCTGCTTGGGGTTATATATATATTTTATAAGTTTCGGTCTTTTTTCCTTTTTTTTTTTAATTTTGTCATCTTTATGGAAAAATAGAAAAAGGAAAAATAAACAAAAAAGGAAAGAAAAAAATGTAAAGAATGAAAATGCCCTAATTAGCTTATAAGGACAAGCCATTGTTTAAAATTGACACAACAATTTCAGGTTGTTATTTGAAATAAGGTCTATTCTTAGCCCTTATTCAATTTAGATTCTTATATGAGAAATTGATGATACTTGAACCCTCAAGGTCTAATATTAGATTGACACAATTAAAATATTTAGGGCTGAATTAATCGCCGTACAATAGATTTATGATTTTTTGGATATTTTTTCCGATGAACTACATTAGCAAATTATCAAAAAATTTAGGACTCAATTGATACAATTAAAATATTAAAAATCAAATTGGCACAAATGTAATAAATTTAGGAATTTTTTTGATAATTTTCTCCATTTTAAAAAAGAGCAAACAATACTTTCAATGCCCAATAACATAATGTCACACATTAAATAAACTAAGTTCCTAGACCAGTCTTTAGTGTTCATATAGGTCATTTCTCCTTTTTCTTTCAATGAACAGATAAATTTAACGGCTTTGATAAGAGAGACATGTTTCACCGATCCTGCTGAGTCAACTCACTTGCTCATTTCTGAAGCTTTTTTATCCTTCTCTTATCAAATTCCCAGTACTTCTTTTGACAATTTAACGAAAGATCAATAAAGTCGTTTGACTCTACCAACAAAGATGTGGGGTTATGTTTGAGATATTTGTGGACCGGGTCAATGAAGAAAAATGCCATAACACTATTTACCCATCATCTACCCTCCTATTGGAGGATCTTGAACTTTGATTGTTGAATATAAGCTCACATGGTGGCAAGGGACTCCATAGAGCAATTGGAGGTCGTAAATGTTTTTCTAGGAGAAAAGTCACAACCACCGACAAATCCAATTCAGAAGTAGGGGATGGACTTTGCGTTGCGTGGAGTTTACTCTCCGCAATTGAGGTAAGTAAGAACGATGCAAGTTCTCCATTATTCAACGGAACATTAAATCCACTCCGGAAGCAAGTTTCTCTCCTTCTTCCTAATCATCGGTAAGCCACTTTGGACCAAAGTAAGCTTATAAGCCCATCAAAAGTGATCACCAATTTATGGTTATGTTTGTTCAGATGGCCACTACTCATCATTATCGAGGGTTCATATCCAAACTCATTAATATATCGGGTTATATCTTCATTTTTACTCAAAAGTTCAAACAAGTGAATTAGGGCACAACTAATTATATTAACTTGTCAATATCTCATTAGTTATTTCACATGGAATTTCTTATAATCTCTATGCTGTGCTTTGCACGGCAACACTCATTCTATAATCAAGATGAGCCGTTTCAATGCCAAGCTTGAGGTCAACTCGAAATCAAACGACTCAATGTTGAGCAACCATCGATCCAAGCCAAAGCTATTCGCAAGTAGCTCAACTCAATTTTGCTCCTAGTCATACTTGGACGAGCCTGTGATGGCAGACCAAATCCACGAACTGGTTGCTATAGCACTATACTCTCCTTCACTCATGGTCTCTTTCGTTTGATCAAACCGTGATAGCCATGTGCTCCCGAAAACCACAATGGATCAAGAGATTTGGGATGTTCATGGTAGAAAAAGGTAGGGAATTTGTTGAGAGTGCTCTGGGGGCAAGGAGGGGGAGGGGGGGCGGTGTTTGGTCGAAGGACTTAAATTTGATGTCATCCAACACACATTCTAGCCCTGCCTGTTTTCCTATAAGAAAATGAACTTTAATAGATATATATGATTTTCCCTAGAAATATTTTAAATATTTTCTTTGATTTTTATCTTCCTTGTGATGGTACACACATATAAAGAAGATTCTCCATATATTCTTTTGGTCGCATATATTCTTGATTGATGTGTTAGTTAAATAGTTACCTAATAAAATTTATAAATAGGCGATGTATTTTTTAAAACAAAATGCATAAAAATATATAAGAATTTCACATTTTCTCTCTTTCACATATTTCTTATCTTGGTATTAGAGCTTCACTTATCTTGGTATTATATCTTTTGAGTTACATAGGGTGCACATTGCATCATGTGCGCACTTGTTGCGCATCTCTTATCTTATGTCCTTCTCTTTTTCAATAATTACTAACATCCATATCTCTCTACGTCGATCCTTAACATAGTTCGTCTAGTCCAATAAGCATATCAACTTGCTTTGATATCGCAGAGTCGAAAAATCAGTCATGATAGCCTCCTATGTTACGATAGCCTTCGCCTCCTGCAGGGAAGATAGCCCCTTGTCACGGAGCCTGTGCAGTGGTCATAGCAACATATAATATCCGTTTAAGCAGCCAAGTCAACATTTTGCCTAATCTCTCTTCAGCACATCGAACCGCTTCAGTAATACACCAGGTGTTTTTAGGATCTTTTATCAACAGGCAAGTTGACTTTTTCAATTTCACCTTGCATTTGAGAGGATATTAGAGATAATTGCGATAGGTTCTAGAGATATTTAATATATTTCCTTTAATTTTCCATACCTATTCTCCAATCTCTTTGTAATTGTGCATATCCTTGATTAATATACCTTATGTACTCTCCCATCAGAATACACCAAAATATATAAAAATTTCACATTTTCTCTCTTTTGCATATTTCTTATCTTGAACGTAGTCCGTATATAGAGGCCCTCAAATGCTGCCCCTTCCTTTTTAATCAAATTCAATTAATAATTTTGGGGTAAAATAACGTCATTTCGCATATTATTTTTTGTTCACCGGCTGTTTGTGTCATTATCTTTTTTATTGTTTTGCTTGAGGAGATGTTTTGTCTGATTTTTTTTTTTGGTTAATATCCTAAAAAACTCTAAATTAGTACACTCGTGATAAATTTACCAAAAATTATTTTTTTTACCATTAAAATCCCAAAACTAGTATACCTGTGATAAATTTACCCGACTGATCATAAAAAACTATAAACCGGTACATTTATGACAAATTTACCTCAAACTAATTTAGTTGACCATAAAAACCCAAACCGGTTAATTTGTGACAAATATATCCTCCACTAAATTGAATTAATACCACAAAAAAAAATCATAAAAATTTTAAATTGTGATAAATGGATTGTAAAATCTCAAATTGATATACCAGTTAATTGTCACGTGTTATTGAACTTAATAATTTGACAATGAAATTTAACGAAAACTAATATAGGGTAAATTTGTCACAAGTGTATTAGTTTGGAGTAAATTTGTTAAAATTATACTAGTTTGGAGTTTTTGGTAGTCATAAAAATAATTTGAGCTAAATCTGTCACATGTGTATTAAATTATGGTCTTTCAAGGTATTAATTTTTATTTTTGGGTGTATTCATATATTATTTTTGTCTTTTGGCCATAACAACAAAAAATCAGAGAACCTTCTCTTCCCAGGAGACGAACGCAACGGAGCCAGACGTCGTGCAGACTGCACACCTGCACCCCCAAACCCAAACCACTCCCAAAGAAAAATTCCAACTGACGCCATCACCGTTCCCACCGCCCCGCATCAAGAGCCAGAACCGCCGCCGCCGCAGCCGCCGCCGACGACCGCCGGGTTACGATCGAGTGCAAAATGGCGTCCCTCGCCACCCACTTCTCCGCCTTCCTCTTCCTCTTCCCCGTCGGCCTCCGGCGCCTCCTCTGCTCCTACTCCCTCTACCTCAAGAGCCCCTCCTCCTACAGATCCAAGCCCTGGTACTTCGCGGATCCCAGGTGGAAGAACCTCGACCTCTACGCCCTCCTCCTCGCCCTCCCCATCGCCTCCTTCTCGGAGCTCTTCCTCTTCCTCACCTTCTCCGGCCACCCCACCTACCGCTTCGCCTTCTTCCAGCAGTCCGCCGCCGTCTTCCTCTTCTGGGCCCTCCTCGTCCTCGTGATCCTGAAGGAGTACGTCGACGGCGCCGCGGTGGGCGAAGGGTACGTGTTTGTCGTCGCGGGTGTCGCGTTCTTGGTGGAGTATTCGGTGATCGGGAAGGGGGTTGGCGGTCTGGGCGAGCCCGTGTATGAGCTGTTGGGGAAATTGAGTCTGGTTTGTGCCGGTTCTTGCTTGTACTTGGGGGTGAGGCCATCCGCGTTCTTTGCAGAGTACTTGTTGTCGTCTGGTCTGGTGCTCAAGGGGACTTGGGCTTTGCAAGCTGGGCTGAATTTGGGTACTGATATGTTTGCCTTAAAGGGGTGTCACAAGTTGAGGGTTTCGACGGGACAGTGGGATCTTGATGTGAAATGTGCTCTTGAGGAGGATAGTCTGCGGGGCGTTGCGCTGATGAATCTGTTGTTTATCGTGCATGCCATTGGGGTCGTCGTTGTCGGCTTCGGGCTGTTTGGGTTGTTGTCCTGTAATCGGAATTTGAGATTCGGCGATGCGAGTGGGCCATTGCTGGCTCAGCTTGAATCGGAGAGCATGTTGATGCGGCCGGGACCTGAATTTGAGCTGGAATGAAGGTCACTGATAGTTGCTCCTTCATTTTGTAATTCTTCTCTTCATTTAGGTAGGCTACTCTTGCCTGTTCATGGTCGGCAAGGAGCAACTGATTCTATTAAATCATTAATTTGTTTTGCTATGAATAGAGTTACTAGAAATTTTGCTTAAGTGACTTGTTGCCAACAAATGAAGACTCGTTTGTTCAAGTCTGACTGATTGCACCTTATAGAGGAAATAGGGAATCACAATTCGTGGCTACCACTTGCTCCATGGGACCATTACGCATATGGATCTTGTGGTTAATATGTAATGTTTGTCCTTCACTCATGTATATACCCTACATTAAAAGTTCTGCTAGTTGGTTCACACGTCAATCGTGTGCCCTGCAACTAGGCAGAAAAATGGTTCCAAAAACGAGTAAGAATATGAAGAATCAATCAGTTAGACAACCGGAGTAAGCCCTTTGGTTTGATTAGTACATTTCTGGTGTCTTCAGCACTGCATTTGTGGCATCATCAATTATGCATCACCACCACGTACAGTTGCTAGTGTTACATTTGGGAGCAATCTAGTTCTTTAAAAGCTATTAAAGATCTACTAAAATTGGGTTTTATTGTGTCTCGTGGAAAGTTCTAGAAATTGTTTCCCAAACTTCATTATGAACTCTGTGGTAGAAGTTTCATGGCCACAGTGGGTTGACTCAACTGAAGCATTGATAAATCTTAAATGAGAGTTGATGAGATGCTTAAGATTTAAATGGAACATTTTTTTCTCATTGCACATGACACATTTGTTTAAAGGGTTGATGACAATAAGTCTAATGGCTGATTAATGCCAACCTTCCTAGAAACAGGAATGGTGATTCATCAGGAGAGCAATTAAGATTCTCTGATAATCTGATGTTTCGAAAAACCAGTTGAAGGGGAAAGGCCTAACGGCAACTCTTTTTATGAAAGGCTATTTAGGACATACATATTGTATTGATTTTTTTTTTCAGAAGATCCTGGAGGACAAAGGTATAGTTTCATGCAGAATTGTTGTGAATGTTTAATTAGATGTACCGAATTTTGTGGATTACTATTTTGGTGTGATTAAGGTATAATCTGCAGCAGAAGGAGATATGGGATTTCAATTGTAGACTGTCAGGCTGAACCCATGAACTTGGATTCTGTAAATGATTGTATTGATTTTCTTGGTAAAGATTTTTTCTATTTCATGATCTTAGAGTTTTGAGATACAAATCCATCTCCACTCAATCACCCAACTGTCAAAGAAGGCAATTTGTTTGATCTGCATCAAGGACACATTCTTACTATGGGTTTTTGGCCAAACCTCTCTCAACACATGCTGGTTCAGAGAAAGCGCCTTGTCATTATAGATTGAGTCAGCCAACATGCCAATTTGAGCTGGAGAAAAGGTTGATGAACATAATGGTAGAATTACAGGTAGGTTCCTCTCAACTGCTTATGTGACCTCTGTGATTTTTCTGTTTACCAGAAGTTTTAGATTACTAAATATTTCCAGTGAAAGGAGTCAAGCCAATTTATGTCATTATAATGGTTGGACAACTTTAGCGAGGTGTGTTTGCTACCTATTGGACTGATGGCGATGGAGGTGGTCTCAGTCAGTTGTGCTTATGCCACAAATTGCTAGGCTGCTAGCTTTCCCTTTTGAATTCATTCTACATTGCTAGACTTCTACATTTTCATTAGGGAGTGACCAGGTTCTCTCGTGGTGAGTATGGTGGATTATCCATCATCATTTCGCTGCCCACCTCTGGAGTGTCTTACTGTTACATTGCCAAATTTACTTTACAAGGAGAGCAGTCGCTTGCTCCTTCCAAGCTCTCAGTTGGCTAGACCTACCTTCCTGGTTCTTGCTCATCATTATTCAGAAAATAAGACACGTGAAGTAGTATGGTTCTTCTTGCATTCATTTGCCGAACATAACCATTCTTCATTGCTGTAGATTAGGGGCCTTGAGAGGATTCATGGGTCAATTAGCTTGACTTTTCCACGCTTTTGACTTATGAAATAGTCAGCTAGATGTGGTTATAAATTGATTTCTAAATATTTATTTTTTAGAGTTGAATGAAGTTAACAATCAATCCAGGTTTGCTGTCTTTTTCATCATACTCTTTTTCTGAGGTTGTTTCTGGTGTTTTCTTTTTAGGGTGAAGTGTCGTTATCACCCTCTCTACCTAAGCGGCTTTTTATACCACAATTTTTTGAGTGTCAGACGGTCATATGAAAGAAGAGTAGTTGTTAGAAACAACTGATCGGAACTTTTGATTTTGATTATGCCGAGCTTTGTTTTTCGAAAGTATGGACTCCAGTCTATCAGATGATTCTGTCAATAGCCCAATTTGAGACTAGCGTTTCAATGATTATCTCTTGATTTTATGGTCACTGGCTGCTGCTGCAAGAATTGAGTTTCCCTTTAGTCGACCTTTATCCGTACGTAACTCGCTTATTTACACATTTGCAATTTTCTCTGCCTTCCAGCATCTTCAAGATATTTTTGCTCTGATAATGTCTGCAATCTCTAACGAAGCAATTTCCACACGTTAAAATTGAAGCTCTACTCAAGTAGCCCTGTCTTTCAAACAACAGTACGATGTACTATGATCGGCTAGCTGTCCGGATAGATGAGTATGAGAAAAAGTAAGGACTGTGCAACAATTTGTTTGGACCCTCGACGACATCCTAACATTCCTAACATATGTTGGCGGGTCTCACTTGGAATCTATCGAATTCAAAGATCCTAATAGTTAAGATCAATGTGCATGCATACCACAAATTTCGATAACTGATGGGACAATAATTTATGATAAAAAGATAAGTTCGATTTCATGCAAATGAGTGAATTTGGGCCGATTATTTTCAACCCGACCGAACCGATTGACGGGCCTAATAGATGCACCTTATGAGAGAATTCACGCCATGCTAGATCTTCCAAGTCTCTCCGCGGTCTCTACTTTAACGATATTAACTAACGTCACCAGCGCGAACACCATGGGAGAAAGTTAGCTTGAGACGGGGCCCCGCAGGCCACGAAGACCGAAGACCAATTTATGTTCACGTGTCCTCCACCAACCCGAACTCCATATTTTATTTCATTTCCCATTTCCCCCAGCTTCCTTTTCGTCATCATAAAGGCGCATATTCGTCCCCTCGTTTCCCCTTCATTTCGATCGAATGCAGAGCATACCGCTTCCAACTCGAGGCTCCATAACGATCTTGCATTTGTTCCTTTCTGGGTTCTTGGGTTTTAGCTGTTTTCGTCCGTGTCGGAGGGCAATCTTTCATATCCCAAGTTCGAGATTAGCATTCGTTTCTTAGATCAACTCGATCTGAAGTTGCAAATTTGGGGGCTTTCCGTTTCTGTCGTCGTTTCCGGCGCCTGGGGATTGTTGGGTCGTTGCCCATTTCGGTTTTTTTCTTCGGCGATTAGCTCAAGGGGTCGGGTCAAGAAGCGGGCGTTGACTTTCGTCTTTGCGTGCTTTGGGTTTATAGTTTTTAACGCCTCCCTCCAAAATGATCGCCATGTTTTGGATTGGGGGTGTCGGTTCTTTGTGATCGCGTGATTCTTAAGCAATTTGGGCAAATGGGTTTTCCTTTCAGCCCGAAGACCTGGCACATCTTGTCTTTGCTTAAGGTTTTTTAAAGTGGGTTTTGACTCGGCATCAGAAGAAATTTTGGTGGTCCTGTTGTAAGTAGCGGTGTAACTGTTGATGGGTGAGATCGCTAAGGATGTAAATGGCTACCATGAGAAGCCTGTGAAGCCTGTGAGTGATGTAGACTCTGGAAAGGATGAGGGTCATGGCGATGTAGAAGAGGACAGTGAGGTGAAGTCGTTGTTGCCGCCGAGACGTGGTGGCATGATTAGAAGCTCCGAGAAGACTAGGAGGAAGGTGCAGTGGAATGACAGCAACGGCAACAGTCTCACCGAGGTGTTGGAGTTTCAACCGAGGTATGACACATTAGTAGTATGTTAAATGTTTGAATGTGCTCTTAAAAGTCTGTAAGCTGTCATGTTTGTGATTATAAGTTTTATTCTGGAGGGTTAATGTTGCGTTTTCTAGGATGAACTGCCTCAATCTTATTAAAGCTTAGACACTATTGTTGTAATTGTGGTTCTTCAAATTGTGGTGGGTGGCTATTAAGGGCAGGATTTATGGTTCTTATTATCTTCTTAGGTGAGAAAACAGAGAAAATAGTTGTTATGATCTTACAATAAGTGTGCAGGGTGCTGACTGGTTAGTACTGGTCTTGTATCCGGCCTTACTAGGGATGATGTAGCTAAGAAAGCTTAGTAAAGTGACTTTTGAGGTTTTCTTGCAACTATAAACAGAAGTTATGTGATGTGATATTCTAATTCCGGTGCTGGTGCTTGGTTCTGAGTACAGTCTAAAAGTGTGAAAGAAAGAGGATTTTGACCTTTGATGGCAGTCTCCATTGGTGAAGGAGAAAAGTTCCTCTTAATATCGTTTTCCCTTTGATATTTCAGTTTGCCAAAGGTTGGAAATGAATAGTTGTAATACCATTAGTTCAGTATGCCATGGCAAGTTAATATTTGCTGTCATAACTACAATTTGACTTCATGCTTGCAATGGTTTCATATTAGTAATTGAGAACGGGAAGTACCTAACTGTTGTTTGTTTGTCTATACTTAATATTACTGGTGAACACAGTATAACCAAAAGCTCAATGGGTTAAGAGGATCCATGTGGTCGCCTCCACTTAGAGGGGAAATCTTGGTAAGGTGGTGTAATCTAAATTGTTATAATTAATAAACTAACTTGTTTGAGCAACTAGAGCTTTAGTGATGCTTAACTGAAGCAAGGTCGGTCAAGATTTTTCCATTATTGCGCTACATAATTTGTTTCTCTCTTCACCTGTTTAATAGTTTCGTAATACATTTGCAGTTTATGCTTTCCCATGTCTGGAACTTGTCAGCTTATCTATTAAACAATAGATTTGAAATCCAATAAAATTGAGAAGCCAATATATCTAGGGCTAGTCAAGGATTGGCCGAAGCTTGACTCTCTTTTAGACATTGTGACCATATGATTGGGCCGTCTTCTGTGACAATGGCCAGTTGCTCTGTGACAATGGCCAGTTGCTTGTAAGAAGGTTTTTAGCTTTTTCCACTGAAATAGATCAATGGAACTCTTTTTCATGGTCTACAGTGGAAAGGTCGATGCTAGACATGCTTTCTAGCAGTCTCTACTTTTCCCTTACAATTTTCATTAGATTTGGATTCTTACTGTTAAAACATTGAGCTTTCTTGATTATTGAAAACTGCACCAGAGAATTCGCAGATTACGATGTTTGAGGAGAAAGAAGGCCTTAAATTGCATAATTTATCTTGTTAAGACCTCCTTATCAGTCTTTTTGTCCTTGTTAAATGAATGTTGACAGTAAGGTCTGTTATTTTAATGCCAACCTAGGAGGTATTTAGAGGCTTCTAGTTATGTTGGTCGAGGGTTGATTTGCGTCATCACTTCGAATATATAAGGATTCTCCATGTACCTGGGAAGATTTAATATTCAAACCTGCAAAGACATAGTGGAGAATTTTTTTTGTTGAAATCTATGGCCGAGAGTAGATGATGATGAGATTGACCTAGCTCTCATAAAAATGAAGCAGACATTAAGCAATGCGTGAACCCTTTTGGACCATAATCAATATCTCCTTAAGTATGGCCACAAACAAAATTGAGTGCCTACACTTGAATGAAAGCATGACATAATGGAATGGGGAATGTGATGACTTTTTAAGTAAGGGGAGGGAAGATAGTGATTCTACAAGTGCCAAATGATGAATGGTTTTATCTGATCCTTCACATTGCATATGGTTGCTTTGATGCTCATGATCAAACAGATCTGTTGCTTTAATTTTGAAAGGATGTGCCTTCTCACTGGTCCACTGGTCAGCTCTTGTTCTGGACTGCTATATATGTTCTGCGATGTCAATTTGCTTTCTTTTCATGTTTAATTTATTGGAAGGTGTGACCCTCACAGGTTTAATGATCTTTCTGAATTCGTGCATGTAATACTAATCTTGTAAAGCTGTAACGAAATTGTTGCTGGCAGCAAGTTATATGTGAAACATGTGGATTGTCCTTGCACTCTTCATATGACTAAATTGAAAAGCATTAGTGAAGTTCAAATGTGATATACATGTATATATATCAGATAGAAAAGGGTAAAGGCAAGGAAATATAGACAATGGATATGAAAAATTTAGGAAAGCCTATCCTTATGTTACTAACAAGAGAGTAGTAGGTCTTCATATTAACCATAGGCCCATAAATATCCCTTGAAAATCAAAAACCAACTAATGATGAGCCAAATGTAGTGAAGAAAAAAGACAATTGTCATTTTTCTGGATGTCCCAGCTTAATTTGGCTTCTGCATTTAGTTAATAAGAGACATGGAATTTGATGGCCAGAGACTCATCTTCTCCTAAGAAGAAGTCAACACAGTTTGATTTGTCTGTGAAAAAGTTGCTGCAATAGTAGTGTATGGTGGGTTGGGTGTCTATTAGGAATCCATTGTCATTAAAAATGTCTGCACAAGTTGCTGTACTCTTCTTATTTCCTAATTTTCTTCCTGCCTGCAGAAAAGTGGTGATACATGTTCCATCTCTAATCGGTCATCGTTTTCTTAAATAAACTAATCTGTCTGAGGATGAGTGCATCCTTTCAACTGCATATAACCTGAAGCAAACTTGGCGAACAGATCACCAGATTCCTCCCTTCAATCTCTTTGCTTTTGAATATGCTTCCTTGCCTTTGAGTTCGAGTATACATCTGAGTTCTGTCCACATATGATGCATAGGCACCTTTATGCCAATTAAGCAGAAAATAGATTAGGGGTACTCAAGAAGGAAGCTGTTGGCATTAATAATAGCCAAACGAAAGCGATGGTGGTGGTTGTAGATTCATTGTTCCCTGCTTGATAAAATCAGATCTGTGGATGCTTGGAACTCTCACCCATTGCAGAAAAAGAAATGATGAAGAACGAGTATGCTGTATAAATAATCTCATCTAAACAATCTTTGTGGTCTTTTTTCAGTTGAGTGAACTCCCTAGTTCTTTTTTTTTTTTTTTTTTTTTGGGTACTTCATCTTTCTCCAGATGTTACTTGACTTTTATTGCTTTTTCCCTGATTTTGATGCCTTGTGATAAGCATTGCCTTGTTGGTCCTGCAGTGAGCCAAGCGACAGTGACGATGACGATAATGATTCTTGCGTATGTACCATAATGTAGAAGCGTATTACTCTTGCTCACCACACATGACGGATTGGCCATGTCAACACCATCACTTATTGTCAAGGATGATTGTGTGGTTCGGGAATGGCAAGCAATGAATATTGCCTCCACCAAGATTGTTTTCTGCGACATCATGAGTCTTCTGGTGACTACGGCTACGAAAAAAGAGGAAGAGTAGTGCTTTTCCTCACATGAGGAAATAAGGTGTTGGGTTCATCTTGATAGCCTAGGATGCAAAATACTATGTATAAAATACATTACAAGTGAATTCATACCGCATTCGCTCGAGTATGAGTCTAATTGAACGCTGAGATTACCATGCAGGAGGATTCTCAATGGTAAGAAAGACGCAATACTGAGTTTATGACCATGTCGCCACCCATTATTTTTTGCTTAATACATAAATACATATATATACATATACATGTGTGTGTGGCTGTCTCTCTCTCTCTCTCTCTCTCTCTCTCTCTCTCTTGATCTGTTTTGCTGTGTGGTGTAATTCATCAAAGTTATGGAAGCATGGTGTACTTCAACATACTCTTTGTTAGCATTATAGTTCTTCAGGCTGGAAATGTTAATTCTGCAAAGAATCCAGAATCAACATGTGAGATTTACTAATCACTCACGAATGTTTCTAGGAAGTAAAACCTTACGAACCCATATTAATGTTAAATGATTTTCTGTTTTAAAATTTACTAAACATATTAGAATTCATTTACATTTAAAAGAAAATTAACAACCCTTTATAATGATCACCAAACTCTCAAAAAGTATGCTGGATAAGACCGCTCATCTAAACAAAATAGGGAAAAAGAATTAGCCCATTTAACATTCATGGGAAGGCGGCTCCTCGGTGATAAACGTGATCCTCGTGATCCTTGAGATTACTTTAGGTGGAAGATTACTTTAGGCGGAAGATGATGTGATTTGAACATATTATATCCAAATCAAGAATTCTTAGCAGGCATAAGATTCCATCAATTAATAGGTGGTATCTTAGTAAGTGCGCGGGCACGCGCGTGTATACACACACATATATATATTCTTATATGAATATAATTTCTGTGTTGTGAGTAATTAAAAATTTGTCAACTTCCCAAAGTCATGAGTAACTTTATAATTATCACATTATAGTTAGTATTTGTTAAACGTGGTCAGTACTTTTTCCACACAGAAAATTAAGTTGTCAACTTCTTTTTATAAGTAAAAGGGCGAAGAGGGGGCAATCGGTGCTACGGGCCCATTATGGACGTCAATGTAAGGGTCTTATATCTATTTTGCAAATTTGATTTGAACCTTTGCAACAGTAATAAACCACTTGCGATCCGAGAGTTTAAAGTTGGTGAGCATGTTTCCATAACCTCATGAAGTAATTAGCAACTAGGAAGTCTCACCATACAAGGCATGCCACTGCTAAGCAATGTAGCATGAGTCATTTAGATATTCGCTCATGATGTGAATCGAATTTATGATATTGTAGAAGACAAGTAACCTTTAATTATTAGGGCAACCACCTTGGTGGTATAAAATAGAATAGTAGGTTTTCAAATTGTTTAATAGCTTCTTCTATAACAAAAGCAAGTAGTACTAATTCGGTCAATCATTAGCAACTTTTCAAGGTGAAATGTCGATTTCGGAGTTGGAGAGTAATTTTTTTTTTTTTTTTTTTATAGTCCATTATAAAAGTTTAAACCCAATGCTCGAGTAGAGTTAGTAAATGTTGAGCAACTTCTTAAGACGAAAAGCGAATATTCTGAAATTAGTTGCTACTAAGTTTTCTTGAAAATTACTTCTGTTGAAATTTATTTTCAAGGTAGGGACACCGTGTTCCCAGTTATATTGTGTTTGTCTAATCGTACGGTTCTCCTTCTTTTCTTCTAAAATGAACGGTCCTGATGGCCCCAAGTACACATCCGTGCAAGAGTCCTATGCTAGTTGAAAGCATATAGAGCCTCTTGAAACGGATACCTTCATTTGAACAAATATCAAGCACTGTATAATCCAAAGAGCTACCAACCGTGGTCATTGTTCTTTTGGGTTTCTGGCTTACATTCGAGTGTCATGGACTAATCTCAAATTTGTATCTGCCGAAGTCCTTTTTTCCGGAGCACCTCAGGAATGAGTGAAGCATAAAATCCTCGCTTTTGGGTTCATCTCGAGAGAATGTTTTTGAGTTTGGTAATTAGAATAGGCCTTGAGTGAGGAATGATCAGAACTCAATACTTTGTTTGAGATGCTTGACGTGGAACAATGGCGATGATTCTGAAGTACGACAGTCGTCCTTTCATTCTATTAACAGAGATATTAGGAGAATAAAACATGGATCTCAAATGTGTGTGATTTTGCAGAAATTTTGTTGTCCGAACTGGGTTCTATATTCATTTCGAATCTTCAGTTCAGATGTAAACAGATGAACTATGATGCTGAGAATATTGGTTTCATGTTGAAATTCATAGTCAACCCTCTTGGCAGTTCAAGACAATCAAACAAGATATGATCATCACCAACAAAATAACAACAACCAGAAGTAGTCAAGCACCCCCCCAAATACCCTAAGGCGAAAAAAAGACCAATTCTCTCTCACAAACAAGAAGCAGAGAGCAGATAAACAATCGTTGCCTTTTAAGAGGCAAAGAATATGACTCAAAACACACAAAATATCGGATGATGGCATGTATGTGACTGAAGGTTACTGTCTTTATCCAGGATGATGGATGAAAATCCTAAACACAATGTTGTCAAATTGTATTGCCATGTGCAATTGCTTTATTACAGAAGACCGGTGTTTCATCAGCTGTTTCCTTGTTATTCCTTAGATTCCCATGAAGTTCATCTCGATCCCATCTGTTGATGAATGAAGTCAGCTTGATGAAACATGCTTTTGCTTCGATCAAACGGTCTTGAATAAGATGGCGCTGCTCTTACTAACAGGTGCATTCTTGGACGGGACAGCATTGGACGAGACCAACCAGTTTGAAAGGCTCGTGTTCACCGTGCCAAGAGGTTTAGATTTAGAAGCAACTGGATTGGATCCCAAAGAGGAAGCTGAGGGACTAAAGCTAGCATTCGGTGAAAATGGCGTGCTAGATTGTTTCTCCAATGCTACATTCTCCTTGAGCTGGTGCTTAACCTGCATCGCATTCGCCTTGATTCTTTTCCACTGCACAAGATTTTCGACTGGGTTTAGTACAGAATCAACGTACTGAGTCCTACATCGAGCATTTTCACTTGTGTTCAGAGTTTTCGTTTCTAGGACACTCATGGAATGATGGGATGATATTGGGGTTTCAGTTTTGTCCAAATCTGACCGCCACAGAGATACTTGCTCTTTCATACTCGAAGACACTGGGGAATTGAATTGCAGGGGAATTTGCTTCTGGCTCATTCCAGAATCCTGCATATTGCCGTAGAAGTCAATATCCTCGTCACTGCCTATATCATCATCCTCATCTTCGAGTTCGAAATCGCTGTCGTCGTCGAGCAATTCATCTTCCTCATCAGAGCAGTCCCTGCAGTTCTGATACCTATAGTTCTCTGAATTGCGAGCACCTGCCGAAGCGATTGAACCCTCGTCGAGTAGCGTCGGGGACGGATCTAGCCGGGATGTTTCATCATCGGGTCTTCTCTTATCTCCCTCTTTATCGCTATCCGAGAAATAAGGATCCGCATTCGGGATAGGCTCATAGGTCTGGACATTCAAGTTGAACCGGACTTTCTTTCGTGTCTTCGCACTAGATTGTTTCTTGCTATGTAAAACCAAAAGCATATGCAAAACCATAAGCACCGTCCTAACGAATCAGTAATTCAAGCAACCTTTGCTAGAGAGATTCGACTAACCTCAAGGAAGAAGTCGAGGTGCTGGAGTCCTGGCCGATTTCCAGATCTAGTTGGGACGAGTTATCGAGAGGCTCATACTTCCCATGGCCAACCTGCGAACAACCCAAAAACACATCGATCACGAAACAGAGGAAGGTCAAAATGGGAAGCTCTGGACTTAAAGAAAAAAGGGTCTTATGTACTTGGTCTCCAGGATGGATCGGCTTTCTTCTGCGCCTCCGCTTCTTGGAGAGCCCGAAACACGCAAGAAAGCACCCCATCAAACGGCAGAAGCTCAGTCTCACAAAGGGAGGGAGTGTCTTCCTCAAGGCTTGAAGATCTTCATGGAAGAGGAGAAGTTCGCCTCAAATGAAGAGAGCCCATCAAGGAACAGAGGCAGACAGAGAGACCGAGAGAGACTGCGTGGCGTTCTGCGGTGCGTGACGGGCATTTGATGATGAGAGAGAGAGAGAGAGAGGGTTTGAAATCTTGGGGGGTGGCTCCAAGGCGTTTGAAAAAGGGAACGTTGGAGTCTCATAATGAAGGAGAAGAGAGAGAGAGGTGGTGTGGTGGGCGCTCGAGGCTTTTTTTATTTAATGAAGGAGACGAGACAAATCCAGCTTTTGTCTGTCTGACAGCTTGGCGGCTTGCTTTTTGCTACTGGTTACATCCTCTCTTTTCGCCCATGGAACTTTTTCTTCCTTCCAAAATGAATATATATTTTCCTAGGACAAAAAAAAAAAAAATCCTTACTTCCGGATGCATTATATTTAGACTTTATGCACAACTAGACAACATGGGATATCTGAAAAAGTGATTCAAATTTGATATGACATAACATATGTGACATTCTTTACAGCATCAGGGATAACTCGTTCCCTTAGTAATTTTGATTATTTAGCCCGTTTAATGAAAAATGAATGTGACCGACATTTGATTTGTCAAATAACAACACAAACGGTCAATTGTTATGTTGCATTTGGCAGTAACTGTATTTCGCAGGTACTTCCTTTGGTCAAGATTGCATATATTTTTATTATATGGTTGATATTACGAAAAATCAAAAACTTATATAACTATGATAAATTTGTTCCAAACCAATTTAAAATCCAAAATTACTATATATGTGATAAATTTACTATCTATTAGTTTACATTAAATTTTACCTTTAAATTGTTGAGTTGAATAACATATGATTATTAACCAATGTACTAGTTTGGTGTTTTATCCTCCACTTGTCACACGTGTAATGATTGTGGTTTTTCATAATATTAATTTAATTCAAGGAAATTGACGAACATACTATTTTGGCGTCTTAGGTGGTTAAACAAATTAGTTTAGGTTAATTTATCACAAATGTATCAATTTTTGGTAATTTTTAAAGGTAAATTTGTAGAGATTTTTTTGTGGTATTAACTTTTCATTGTAGCAACAATTACTATATATTGATAAGCACACCACTATTGTGTTTGGTTCGACGTAACAAGCATTCCATGTTGCACTCTCAAAATTGAATGGGGCATTCCATCGCTTCACGTAAATGAGGGAATTACAATTCCTTTCCTTTTTTAGACAAAAAAAAAACTATTCGATAAGATTATATGGAAAATATCAATTATTGATACTTATTATTAGTATAATTGAAGTAAGAAAATACAGTCAATACTATAAACCTAAATTGGTACATTTGTGAAAAATTTATCTAAAATTAATTTTTTGACTACAAAATATCCAAATTGGTAAACATGTGACAAATTTAATCCAAACTATTTTTTTGACCACTAAATTCCCCAAATTAGTATATTTATGATAAATTTACTTTCTATTAGTTTTCATTAAATTTGATTAATAGTATGAAAAATTACAAATTGATATATACATATATATATATATATATGTGTGTGTGTGTGTGTGTGTGTGTGTGTGTGTGTGCGCGCGCGCGCGTGTGTGATAAATTAAGGCTAAAATCCCAAACCGATGTGTCATCTAATTTAACAATTTGATAATATTAACGGAAATTAGTGGAAGATAATATTGTCATGGACATACTAGTTTTGGGTATTTGGCAGTCAAAAAACTTGTTATATGTAAATTTGTCGTGAGCGTATTAGTTTGAGGTTTAAAGAATATTAATTATTGTCAAATTTAGTTAAATATGAGCAATTATCTATTTTAAACCTATATTACAATATATTTTTTTCGTTAAAACGTAAATTATTTAGTTAAAAAATAATATAATTAACATTAAATATGTGTTTGATTGATATTTTTTTTTTGGTAAAAGGTAATAGGTATATAGACAATAGCACAAAAAGCTATACAGAAGTACAGCAAAGGGAGGGGGCCCGGCACTAGCTCACACTCAGAAGGACAGAATATCCAAACGAGTGGAAGGGGGCTAGGGCCAAGGGGGAAAGAGCTGCAAGAGAGATACATTGCAGATAAAAGCAGCAGCAAAAGAAGGCCAAAACAGCGGCCAAGGGCAAAGAGCACACAACACTGTGGCCCGCACAAGGAAAAGATGCAAAGAGGAGAAGAAGAACAGGAGAGACAGCAAGATGGGAACCCAACCCGCAACAGGATCGGGAGAGATCTATCGAAGTATCAACCAGCAAGAGCGAGAGCCAAATCAATCAAAGATGGAGGGAGGGATGCCCCAACTAAGTTGTAGTCTTCTATTGCGGGGTTGTCCCGGGACCTTGGGAAAAGAAAGAGCCTGTCATTGACAGCTTTTACGAAGGAGGTCCTTGAGAGCCGGGATGTATAATCTTTCATTGCGGAAGATAATGTTATTTCTTACTTTCCAAATGAGATAACATAAGGCACCAAAGGCAAAGCGAGCCAAGGATTGGTGGAAGGATGCATCGGAAAGGTGTTCAATAACCCATAAAAGATTGTCATTCCAAGCAAGATTCCTCCAAGGTAAGTTACACTTAGCCGCCCAAAAGGATGCAAGGAGATTAGTGATAGAACATCCAAAGAAAAGGTGATCTATCGAGTCTAGTATAGAAGAGCAGAAGGCATAAGTAACATTAGGGATTCTCTCGTGAGCTAATAACAATACCTGGGTTGGCAGTCGATTGCGGGAGATTAACCAAAGATGGGTTTGATATCGAGGAGGTAAGGAGGGGCTCCATATAAACCTCGACCATGGGATTGCAACACCCTTCAGCCTTAGAAGGCACCAAGCTGAGGCAGTAGAAAACACTCCTGAGGAATGACCAAGCCATAGAAGACGGTCACTGGCCTCATTGAGGTTTGGAAGGGGATCGTCCCAATTAGTTATAGAGCTGGCAACAACAGAAGACAGGGGAAAGGCAGTTAAAACAGTAGCTACCGTAGCAAGTCTTGATATACCAGAGGAGTAGATTTCACGGTCAGAGAACAGCTTGTAGAGCGGACCACGAGGGTGCCAGTGATCAAACCAAAAAGAGACAGATAGCCCATTACCAACACGCCATTTAAAATGATGTTGGATCAAGTCACGAAGGCCAAGCAACTTCTTCCAAGCCCAAGAGCAATAGGTAGGTCTTGGGACAATCCAGAAATTTTTGCGATTTAAGAAGATGGAATGAATCCATTTAGACCAAAAGCGACTCCTTATCGGTGAAAAGGAGCCATAGGTGCTTGAGCATGACAGCAATATTGCTCACCCGAAGGGATCTAATACCCAAACCGCCTTCCTCCTTAGGTAAACAGACATCCACCCATGCCACCTTGGCGCCCCCAGACCCTAAGCTCGGGCCTTTCCAAAGAAATTGCCGGAAAATTTGTTCAATTCGGTTGGTGAGCGAGGCGGGAAGGATAAATACACTAGACCAATAAACCCGAATAGAATGAAGGACAGATTTGATTAGCCGCAATCTGCCCGCTAAAGAAAGAAACCGATTTGTCCAAGATTGAAGTCGAGAAGTAATAGTATTCACTAGGGAAACACAAGCCTCTTTGCCCAATCTTGAAGAAATAATAGGTACACCGAGGTACCTAAAAGGGAGAGAGCCCAGCTGAAATCCAGAGGTACGCACCAGAGCATTCCTTAGGGAATCAGGGCCACCCGAAAGAAAGATTTCACTTTTGTTGAGGTTAGGATTGAGCCCAGACCAGCTAGCAAAGGAATGAATTCCATCCAAAAGAAGCCGCAAAGATGTCATATTAGCTTCCGAGAATAATAGAACATCATCTGCAAAGAAGAGGTGAGAGAGCCTGGTTGCTTTACATCTCCAGAAGAAATCAAAACCCAGCTTGGCAGTTTGGGTGTTGAGAATTCCAGTAAAAACTTCCATAACAAGGGTGAATAAATAGGGGGACATGGGGTCACCTTGTCGAATTCCTCGCCCGCTTGGAAAGAAGCCATGGAGCTCACCATTAAGGGAGATAGAATATTTGGGGGACCGAATGCAAGTCATCATTCGGTGGACAAAGAGAGGAGGAAACCCAAAGGCCAATAAGGTTAACTCAATAAAATTCCAGTCTACCGAATCAAAAGCTTTGCAGAAGTCAACCTTAATGATGCATTTTGGCCGGCAAGGTTTGTGATGAAAATCTACGAACAATTCTTGGGCTAGCATAATGTTATCACTAATGCGTCTACCTTTAACAAAAGCATTCTGAGGTAAACTGATGATCGAAGGCAGCACAGCGGCTAACCTGTTAGCCATAATCTTGGTAATGCATTTGTAGATTGTAGCAGCAAGCAATGGGTCGGAAGTCGTTGACAGACGAAGCATTGGGGATCTTCGGGACTAAGGTCAGGATGGTTGCATTAATCTCCTTAAGAAGATGACCAGTTGCAAAGAAGTCCCGAACCGCCAATAAGACCGAAGGGCCAACAACTTGGTACAATTGTAATAAATCTGTTCCAAACTAATTTAAAACCCCAAACCGGTATATCTATAAAAAATTTACCATCGATTAGTTTTTGTTAAATTTTACTTTCAAATTATTAAGTTGGATAATATATGCTTATTGACTGATGTACTAGTTTCGTGTTTTATCTTCCGCTTGTCACACGTGTACTGATTGTGGTTTTTCGTAGTATTAATTTAATTAAAGGAAATTGACGGAGGGCAAGTTTGTCACAAGCATACTATTTTGGTGTCTTAGGTGGTTCAAAAAATTAGTTTAGGTTAATTTATCACAAATGTATCAATTTTGGGCAATTTTTAAAGGTAAATTTGTAGATATTTTTTTTTTTTGTGGTATTAATTTTTCATTGTAGCAACAATTACTATATATTGATAATCGCACTACTATTGTGTTTGGTTCGATGTAACGAGCATTCCATGTTGCACTCTCAGAATTGAATGGGGCATTCCATCGCTTCACGTAAATGGGGGAATTACAATTCCTTTCCTATTTTTAGACCAAAAAAAACTATTCAATAAGATTATATGCTTATTAATTAGTATAATTGAAGTAAGAAAATATAGTCAACTGTTTATTTTAATTTTATACTATAAACCTAAATTGGTACATCTGCGAAAAATTTATCAAAAACTAATTTTTGACTACAAAATACCCAAATTGGTAAACATGTAACAAATTTAATCCAAACTATTTTTTTACCACAAAAACCCCCAAATTAGTACATTTGTAATAAATTCTATTAGTTTTCGTTAAATTTGATTAATAACATGAAAAATCATGTGATAAATGAAAGCTAAAATCCTAAACCGATGTATAATCCAATTCACAAATTTGATAATAAAATTTAATAGAAGATAAATATTGTCATGGATATACTAGTTTTGGGTATTTGGTAGTCAAAAACTTGTTATATGTAAATTTGTTGTGAGTGTACCTGTTTGGGGTTTAAAGAATATTAATTATTGTCAAATTTAGTTAAATATGAGTAATTATCTATTTTAAACCTATATTACAATATATTTTTTCTTCAAAATGTAAATTTTTAGTTAACAAATAATAAAATTAACATTAAATATGTGTTTGATTGATATTAATCGTTTTATTATGCTAAATTACAATTAGTAATTTTTAACTATTATCATTACCATTTGTGATTATGTGAACATGGTTTGACTAGATTCCAAGGATGGAATCCGAGCAAATTCTATTGTTTGCTCATGAACATTAATGAGATTCCTCGTTGTTCATCATAAAGAATCTTCAAAGAGATTCCCATTTCAAATAAACAACACTCTTCATTTGCAATCGACAGTAGCAACCAGGGAAAGGCAATCGATGGCTGTGTTGATTGGTAAGTGGTGGTCGGTGGCAACGATTAGGGAATGGGGATGGTGATTGTGATAGAGTCGAGTTTTCTGATAACTTCATGGTGTTAGACATGTGGAATTGGCATATCAATACTAACTATTGTTAGGTAATCCAATTCCACATTTTTAGGAATCTTAATTTCATGTGGAATCCAATTCCACATTTTGATTTCTCTCCAAACATTAAAAATATAGGAATTAGAATTCCATTCTCTGAAGAATCAGTTCCTACTTCCCTTCCTCTTTCATTTTAAACTTGGAAATGGGCCTTCCATTTTACAAATCTTTAAGTCCATTGCCATCTCTCTCTCTCTCTCTCAAAAGATGCTGCAATTCCTTCAGTGATGGCTCTGTTCTTTGTCTGTCCTCCTTGTCCTTTGTTCTCTCCTATTTTCAAATTATGAACGATTCGCTTCCAGTCCTCTTTGCTCTCGTAGCGTTGGGCACCTGCGACGTCACTGAATGTGACAGACACCATTGGGGTCGCCATTTTGATCGGTTTTCAAAAGGTAGCTCCTCCAGGAATTAGAAGTTCTGCACATGGAATATTTTCATCCCACAAATCTATGAACGGACTTTGAAACAAACGATTCATCATCCCAGTAAAAAACACATTCAAATATCAAGAATGATGCTGCAGCTTGAGTGTTGGGTCATTGTTCGATGCTGTTTTCTCGTCACATAATGAAGAGATATATGTGCCTCACTTCTCAACAACAAAGGATGACCTTTTGTGTTGGGTCAATAACAGCAATCAAAGATCAACACAGTAGTTATAGGAAGTAAAATCACGACAAAACAGTCGATATTCAAATCTTAAAACTGCAAAGCCTAAGCATTAACAAAATTATGCACAACTTGATACCCAACCAATGTGATGGTAGACATATGATTAGGTGAAAACACGCCAAGATGCAAGTTACATCTTACAGATGCAAGGGTCGATACTTGCCCATTGGCACTGGTCAATTACCGCCAAGTGACTCTATGAACTAATGCCGTTTGGTTGATGTATAGAAATTGGCTTTCTTCCACAAAAGAGCTCCATAATGTACATAGATGAGTTTTGCCACCCTAACTTGTGCCACTCTTTGCCTTTGCAATCACATTATGAAGAGAAACAGACGGTTTCAAACCTAGCTTCACCATGGCATTCAGTAAATCCTCTGCCTCTTCCCACTTCTGATCCTTGCAAAGAACCTCAATAGTACGACTGTAGCTGCCGAAGTTAGGAACCATTCCTTTCTTGCCCATTTCTGTAAGCAGACTCAGGGCCCTATACGAGCTGCCCTCCATGCAGTATCCATGGATCATTGTGTTGTATATCACATCATTGGGCTCTACGCATCCATTACGAATCAACTTGAACAACTTTGATGCTTCCTTCATATTACCAGTAATGCACAACCCGTGTACTAAGACACCATAGGTGTGCAAATCAGGAATGAATCCAGCCTTCTGCATGGATGCATAGATGTCAGATGCTTTCTCCATGTCGTCTGATCGTGCAAAGGCATCTATTAGAATAGTATAGGTCAC
The DNA here is from genome assembly GCF_016545825.1 of Eucalyptus grandis. Classification (NCBI taxonomy): domain Eukaryota; kingdom Viridiplantae; phylum Streptophyta; class Magnoliopsida; order Myrtales; family Myrtaceae; genus Eucalyptus; species Eucalyptus grandis. The sequence goes on from NC_052619.1 coordinate 41,116,968, forward strand.
TTTCGAAGGAGCAATGCCTCTCTCCTCCATCTCCTTCACCAAATCAGTCACTGCAGGCAAATTCTTGGCTCTAGCAGATCCTGCAATTAAAGTGTTGTATGTCACCAAGGATGGGGAATGACCATTTGACTTCAGTTGATCAAATAAGGTGAAAGCTTTATCCGACTTCCCACAATTACAAAATCCGTGTATGAGCGTGTTATAGGTGATCACGTCTGGATTAATACCACTCCTTTTCATCAAGTCCACCAACCTCTCGGCTTCCCAAACCCTCGAGTCACGACACAGCCCCTGAATGAGAGTGTTGAATGTGACAACACTATACGCGATCCCTCGCTCGCCCATTTCATCAAACAGTTCGAAGGCTCCGTTCACATCACCTCCCTTGCAAAGCACATTGATCATGAGATTGCAAGTATGTACACTCGGAACAACCCCGCTCAGCTTCATCTTTCGGTACAGCTCCAGACCATCTTCCTTCATGCCTTTTCTCAAATACCCATCAATCAAAACTCTGTAGGTGTTGCGTTTGGCGACTAAACCCAACTCGCTCATCTCGGAGAACAATTCTCCCCCCCTTTCGACGTCGCCGTGTTTGCAATAGCCGTCGATCAAGGCCGTGTACACGTAAGCCACTGGAGACCAGTTCATCTCCTTCAACTGAGCGAAAATCTTGAAACCCCGGTCCAAGCGACCGGCTTCGCAGCAGCCCTTCACAATGATCCCGAGGCTCCGCTCGTCGACGACACCGACTTTGGCCCTGGAATCACTGAACAGACGCCATGCCTCGTCGAACGAGCCCGACCGAACGAGAGAACTCAGCAGAGTGTTGAAGGCGCTCGGGTAGGGAACGAGGCCATTTTTCGCCATTTGGGTCAAAAAATCATGGGCTCGCTCCGTTGATGGAGATTGCAAAAGGGCAAGAAGGATTGAATTAAACTAAGTTCTCGTTGGGTTGGGAGATGTGATCAATGAGAAGGCGTGGAGTGGCGGGGTTTCCACCATTGTTGGGCAACAGGGAGAGCTGGGCGGGTCTCTTCTCTCCCTGTCTTTCCCCTTTATACATGTTGGCAGGCTCATTTGCCAATTGTCATTCAAGTTGCCTCTGACTAAGAGTTTGGGCATCTTTCATTAGCGCGGTGACAACTACTTGATCCATGAACAGTTGAACTCGTGCTATTGAAATGAAGTTACCAACCCATGTTAAGAATGTCATCAATCAGATCGAGGAAAATACTGTCCCGGCCGGCAGGCAATCTCATCTCGTTCATCCGATGCAGACATCACGTTTGCAATCAAAACTGTCTGAATTAGTCTCTCTCTCTCTCTCTCTCTCTCTCAACTCGCATGGTCTCATGTTTGTGCAAACTAATTGGAAAGCAGTCGATTTATAACTTACTCGCAGGAGAAGGATTTTGGCTAATTCTTTGTCTGAATCAATAACTGCACCAATTTGAACATCATTCTGGACTGTAAAAAAATAATTGTTCTCTAACCCGATTTATTTTGCATGTTTGAACATGGTGTTCACAACCAAAGAAGTTTGCATACTGAGAGAAGCAAGAAAAATTTCAGAAACCAAGGGCTGAGTGGCCCTGAGGGAATTAGATGTGAACTGGCTTAAATGGGTCGTGCTTAGTCACATCGCAACTTAAATGTCAATTTGACGTCGGGGAACTCGCATACAGATCGGTGAAAGCAGCTTCATTGCCTGGACGTGAAAACACAATCTGCATTTCGGAGTTCATAAAAAAATTACACTTTGTAGAAGAGGCACCAAAAGAAAAAGTGTATTGTAATCTGCACCTGCGTTATTTTCAACTTGACGAGAGTGGAAGTAGTGCTATGTAAACGAAGGAATTACCTGATAATTTCCGAGCGTGTGAGACTTAAAACCAGCTGCACAATAGTCAAAGTAGTACTCCCATGTCCTTATGAACTTTTCATTGAATCCCAGAGCTAATATTTTCCTACAAAAGGAGAAAGGGGTCACGAATGACCACAAAACCAGGAGAAATTATACCAAAGTCATTGCAGCATCATATAGCTTGTCACCTTTGTTTCTCCATGAAGTTCTTCCTCCAACATCGAAGTGTTTGGTAAAAATGGATTCCTATGTTGTCCACATGCTCCACACTGTGGTGGAAGATCTTTCAGTGAATAGATGAAGTGAAGAAGACAGAAATTTGTGGACTTGATGTTATGCAATTGTACCTGAGTCGAGACGCAGAGGCCATAGCTGATGTTATCCTGCTTAAGGAAGGCACGCAGCACCCGGGAAAGATATATTCTTTTATGAAGTCTGAACTTTGCCTGTATTCCTCGTACCGTTCATCGGGTATGGAAGTGAACTAGTGAAATTTGACGTGCCATTTAACAGAAAAGTGTGAAAAATAAGCACGTCTTTTACTTTTGAAACAATAATTCAAGCCGTAAATCCATTGTATGTCACATGCCTGTAGAACAAGAAGTCCGTCTTTGGCTAGCACCGATTCGCAACAGCTGAAGAACTCCTCCATGTATTCGTGGCCGACTGCTTCTATCATCTCGCTGTGAATTCATTCCATTAAGAGAGTCTTTTAAGCATCTTTTTGGTCTGTTTAACCAGATTACAAATAGACAAAATGGCGAGAAACTCACCAGGAAATGATCCTGTCATATTTGTAGGCACTTGGCAATTGGCGATAATCACAAAGAATGAATTTGATGCTGTCCTGCAATGAAAAAATTACATACATTATCTCTCGGACTTTTGAATTAAGTTGTCAAGTACAAAATGCTGGTAGATTGGGTACCTGAAGCCCTGCTTCTTTCACTCTTGATTTGGCATACTTCAATTGCTCTTTCGACAAAGTGATGCCAGTGTATTTGCATCCGGTTTGCCTAACAACTTCAATGGCCAAGCTTCCCCAACCGCAGCCGATTTCAAGAACTTCATGTGTCTTTTCAATTCTCGCCTACAATTTTTCTAGGGAAAGCGTTAGTCACTGAACAGTCGAAGGTTAACCTGTCAAGCATCCCCAAACTAACAGCAAGTAAAACATACCTTTTTAATCAAAAGAGAGATTTTTCTCATCTGTGCTGCCTTTAGGTCTTCACCAGCCATCTATCGAATTTTTTGACAGCACAACAATGCATCATTATTTTGAGGCACTGGACTTTCATATGTGGATTTGTATTTACTCTTGCTTCTATATCACGTATTCAGCAGCAAAATTTCATAACGGGGTTGTGGCTACTGACCTCGAATACCGCGCAGGAGTTATGTCATGGTCTCATCCAAGAACAGTGAAAAAAGTTCATTACTCTGCAAACACGACAAAATGGAAATCAGAGTTACAGAATACCGTACGTTCAAGCACATTTTTGCTTTTGATACACATCAATGTTGAGAGACTGACAATGTATTCTGGTTCATTCTATTCTCTTGAGAAAAAGATTTGGAATAAAGTTTTTACCAGATCATAATGTTGGGAGATGTTCCTGCGAGCTTGAGTTAAAGTGTTTTGCCTCAAAATATGCTTGAAGAAGTACTTAGCCGAAGCAATACCAGCTGTTGATAACATCGGTGTCCACCAACCCCTTAATCAAATAGTTGCATACACTAGTTTAGTATATTTAATAATAACATAAAAAGTCAAAAACATCTAGTTCCAACTAGTAAAGTATTGAGTACCTTCTCTTACTCAATTTCGACATGGTAATATCGGAATCTCTGTTCGCTATGAGAATCTGTGACTTGCCATAATGTTGACAAGTGATTAAGCATTTGGTATGTATAGAAGGATACGGCATTTATAAAACGAAGTCTGTTTGATGAAGAAAATAACCTGAAAAAGATTTAGAAGACCTTTATTTTTGTCTACACAAGAAAAATCACCATTTATGTATGCATCTGCCAGGCCTAGATCGGCTTGAGTCATGACCTGAAAAGCCAAAAATTCTTTATTAGGACACAAAAGGTCTCAGCACGAAAAAGCATAAACTAGGCCTTGTTTGTACAAGAGTCCTAAATAGTCTAATCCAAAGTGGGCCGAAGTCGCGTGTAAGTTGAGACAATACCTTCCAGTAAAACTCTGGACTATGGATCCTCAAAGTAACTGTTAGAGGACATCTTTTTGTGGTTCCCTCAAAGGTAAACATCGTGCCTCCTTCCTCTAATAAACTGCCAATCCCGAAAGCATAATTATTGCTACCTGATTCTCAAAAATGTTCCTCTAAGCAGTAAGTCATTAAGAACATTCTGCATTTCCGAATATCATTTTGTTGACAAGTAAATTCGCAAATTCTGTTCTAAGATATTAATGAAAATGCGGGAGTGGACCACAATGACACTTAACACTTCTGAGGATCTACAGATGAGAAGATGTTGACTATGACGCTGTATCAAAGCAACGACACTTAAAACACTTCTGAAGATCTGCAGAGAAAAGACAAGGAACTATGTACTCTACAAGCCAATAGTTATCATGATAAGTACTAATATACTCACGTTATCAAGCCTGTAGAAATATAACGTCTGAGAAATCCAGTAACAAAAAGCGTGCCCCAATTTCCTTGAGTGAAGGAACCATATGTTGAGGGTTATCAAGAAGAAAATGACTTTGTCCTATCACTCCATGTGCAGCAGCCATGCCTCCCTGCAAAGAAGTCCCCTAAGTTAAAATTAGCATATGCAACTTACTCACAGAGAGAGAGAGAGAGAGAGAGAGAGAGAGAGAGAGAGAGAGAGAGAGAGAGTCTATACCTTCAATCCATCCTCATGGAATCCATATCCTGAAAGAAGAATAAGTGCTCAAGTTAGTCATAAAACATACAACTATGGTCCCTGGAGACCTGAGTCCATACCAATAGATTTGAATGACAGCAACCTTATTAGCAAAGACCATCTCATCAATTTGGCCCAAGTGAGGACCTTCCTCTTCAAATTAAGTTTCAAGAAAGATAGCAAGAACCTCGTAAGAATATTCTTTATTACATGCGTAGGAATATACTACTCTCAGCATTGCTAAAAAGCTGAGGTATAACAATCACTGGTGCATAGAAACTTTAACAGGCTCACCCTGGTATGCTCCGCAGAACCAAATTCCTCTTTTTCCTTGGATCTCATGTAGCTGAAGCAAAGCTTTCGATGCAGCAACAGATGGAATTGGACTGCCAGTGCACCACTTAAGCAATGTGTGTTCCGGTTCATGTGAAGGATTGAGAGTCACGAGAAACGGAAAATCCTTCTGATCCAGGTTCTGCAAATATATACGGACCAAATTAATTAAAAGAGTATCGGTCACGCTGAAACTGGTCAGAACAGAAAGGGAGTTCTAGAGGCTCAAACACTGGAAATGGTCAACATGTTGTGGAATGCACCTCGCCATGCTGCTAAAATTTTAGCAGTCGTTAACAACTTATATGCATATCGACCTACCCGATAAATTGGTTTATGTACTCCATGACAACTGTCAGTTTCACTTTTTTTCATTTAAGGCAATATGCAGCATGAGTTATAGCATGTAGCATGCATTCATGTAGCATGCATTGCAGAATAACGCATCCTGAAGGGCACAGCTGAACTAGACATAAAATGAGCGAAACGCATTTGCCACACCTGAAGCACATTGAGCCAGTATGTCAAGCAGACTTTATTTTCAGCACATCCCAAAACATTCCACGCACTCCACGCTGCTGAGTTTTTGGGCATGAAAGTTTTGTCATGATGAAGATAAATATCACTGCCAATAGAAAGATATATCAATGGTTTTGCTTTCCGCAGCAGATATAGAAAGCAAAAAGAAGATTGCCATTCTTGAAATTTTAATTTTACTTCCCCCGAGCAGAAGGCTTAAAGCAAATGTAATGGACAACGACATCACCGTGAACATTTTGTTCCATACTGCATCGACCAACTTTGCCTTTGTAGACAATTGGTTGTCCAGCAGTAGGTTTGCAGACACTAGTTGTCAAAACATTATCCGAGAAAGTGCAAGCTACAGGCCAACCAATTATACCTGTAGGCATATTTGAATGCACCAAGTACTCTTGTCTCATCATAAGTTGCTTGGTCCCCCAACATTCTCAGAGCATCCGGTGCATGGACGGCTACGATACACTTGTCATATACTTCTTCAGAACCATCTCCAGTTAAGACAATGCATCCTGTTCAATCAATTTCTGTTACCAATTGCGGACTATATGGATAAAAAAAAGTAGATTTACCTGATGATTCGTGAATATACCTACTGTGACAATTTGTTTGTCATGTCCATATTGTTCGCTCTAGTTTCATGTCATGTGACAAAACAATGCCAAAAAAGATGAGACTTAAATCGCAAGTACTTACCCTCATCACTAGTGGAGATAAATCGCACTTCACAACTTGATCTTATTTCGCACCCTTTACTCTCGAGCACATCTCTGACCTGAATTCAAAAATATTTACAGTTCAATTTGTAGGGTTTCCAGAGAGAAAATTACGACCAAGCATATCGAGTTTTCCATTTTGAACTATTGAATGTCCTAATCATCATTACCTTATTGACATAAGAATGTGAGCGTCTTCGGAGAGTAAGCCACTGAGGGCGGCCAAAAACCTGCAAAGAAAGCAAGTAAAGTTAAACAAAGAGTGTTATGAGGACTGATCGATAGAGGTGGAAGGAAAGATTTGGCGATTGACTCATTGATATGAAATGCCACCAACTTAAGCAGCAGAGAATTTATTGGTAGGACAGCTGAAATGGCGAAACACAGTTTTATCATTTCCAATCAATCAGTAACCTAGAGCCACATGAACTACCTGAAGCAGATGATGATTGCGGCAAAAGGACAGAACTGAGAAGGCTGAAAAGCTCATGACTCCTTCCGAAGGGCAAGACCAGATTGAACCACAAATTGGGATCTATAGGAATATAAAATTAATTGGTAAGTGCCATAGATCTACATTCTCCAAACAAGCAAAGGACAGATTTTGTTATGAACAAAAGATCAAGGCTATGACAGAGTGCAGTGATTCAACAATCTCACAAGGTAAGCCTTTTGAAATAATTCAGAGTAACCCCGTGACTTGATAAACTGTCCCAAAGTTTCACTGCGATCGATATCCGGATTGCTCTCAAGTCCTTCTAGGTAACTGCAAAAATAAACAGGCATCAAACAGAGTGAATGACGATGATTGTCAGGTCGTGCATACAAAAAGGATGCGAGAACTTGAAGATTGGCTTATACTTTATAATGCACTAGGCCCAACTTGTCACCTTGCAATGTCACGTAGGACAATGCTACCTTCAAAATGAATATTCAACATTTCGAGACAAAATTTGATATTTGATCATATTACCTGCTATAAAATGCAAAAAATGTCCCAGAGTTTCCTTTCGAAAAATGACATTATCATTGCTCAGACAGTTTAAAATCTCATGTCAACAGTGTAGCATATTGCCGAAAACTTAGGCTTCAAGAAATCACTCTCTTCACTGATATCAACCGTGATCAAAGTCAGCTGGAAATGACACTTCATTAATGATAATTCCTACTAATACTGGAAAGTTCATTGGCAAGATTGCAAAAAAAGATTAGCGGGAAATCTTTGGCATAAATGATTCTGATCACTATCATTGTTCTGAGCTGCAATTAGTTCAAGGAACTAGAGACAGAAATACAATAACCTTCCAATATTGAGCACTAAAAAGACTTGATTTACCTAAGGACATCCTCCTTAAATTTGATGACTTCCCTGAGCATTTGCCAGAAGTAAGGATTCAACAAATTTGTCTTTTGGGCAAACAAACTCAAAAGACCATTTCTACTTCCCCATTCATAGCCTTGGCCTTCGTCTAAGCTGACTGAGATTGACATATCCGATATCTCCATTTCCACTCCAAGACTCTCAAACAACTCCATCATATTAGGGTATGTAACCTGCAGAAGACCCTTAATTCGCATTAGCATTAGAAGTTGCTCAAGACTAATGATTCTTTATAAAGAAAATTATATTCTTTTTGAAGAAAATCACTTTTATGAGATGCCAAAGAACCATGATCTCAAAGTGATAGAATAAAATATCAATAGCTTCAACTCTTGTTACTGATGACATTCGCTGCGCATTTGTGGCATATTAAATCAATTTATACGCTTATACAAGATTCGATGGTTAAACGTACTCACAGACATTTCTATGGCTGGCAACTTTTTCGGCGATGTGCCATGTCTTGAGGGTAAAAAGCCGATCAATAGCATATTCATCATTGATAGTATACATGATAATAAACAAATTCTATCCATGCATAAAATAGTACTTATCACTGTAAGTAGAAAGAAAGAAGTTTTCAACTCCCTAAGTGTCTACATACGCAACACACTGAGGTTGCTTGTTTCCTCAGCGATCGAAATCGGATTGTCCAGGCCAACACATTTTTCGGCCAAGTGCCAAACTCTGGGCGGGAAAAGAACTAGACAGGCCATCGTAATGCAGCCCGACCAAGATCAGATCTATGTATTTTTATTCTTAATTACAAATTGATCGAACCTTTCTATCTTTATGTCTATATTCAGTTTGAGTACGGTGATGCATGTTGCTTTAATCATGTAACACCTTTCTCTATAGTATAACTATCAACAGAGTAAGAAAGGTGGTGCTATTTCTACTCCTATTTTGGCTAAGATACTCTTTTTTTCCCAATTAATTGACCAAAATACCTCCTCTCTCTCTTCAATTTGTTATTTCCTTCTTTATCAGGTTAACCCACAAAACTGCTTTTATTTTTATCATCTCTCTTATATTATTATTTTTACAATATAAATGTCAAATTAAACCAAACAATTTCATGCATCCTATTATCACCTTGCCTAGAGGAGGAGGTTGTTAAATTTGATATATGATCTCATATTTCTAATCAGAAAAGTTACATAGAAGGTTAGAAGTTTCTAGATATAATGGCTTATGAAAATATAATTAATTGCCCATTTTTTTTTTATCAAATAGTTTGAAGGGAACTTAATTTTAAAGTTGAAATTTAAAATTCAATCTTATTATCTAATGGATTTTGACACTGTGGGTGTTTTTCGGGAATAAGTTCATAGGTTTTTAAAGTTAAACATCATTATATTATGCATATTTTAAATATGAGGTAGAAAATTTATTTGCACCTTTAGACTCGATCAAATTTTTTCAAAGGAAAGTTTTAAACATATTTTAAAGTTTTGATCCACTTGATATAAGATTAAATCTACAATTGATATTAATTACTTTCTTCATAGTAGGAGTAGAATAGCAAGAAGTTTCTTTCTTCTTCTTTTTTTTTTTTTCCTTCTTTATGTGCTTATGTTTTGCTAATATTTAGATATGATCTAAATATAAATATGTTCGACATTTGATCATGCTTGTGAAAAATTAACTCTTTTTCATATTTTGGTGAATTTTTTCATTTCCATTTTTTTAATCAATATTGGCTCTATTTGTGACTATCCTCGTAATATAAGGATACCTAAATAGGTAAACTTAATATAATTTGACTTTTTTTTTTTTTGGGTGACTCAGGGAACCTGTGCACCGTACCAACACGGACAGCCTGAAAGGCCTGGGGTAACGGGGGGTAAACCCTGGGGGCAACACGTGCTAGCCACCACACACGTGCCACCGGGTAAGTCACCCTGCGACGCTCGGGAATCGAACTCCTCCCCTTGCGTTAGGGGGAGAAGCTCGCCGCCAGCAACGCCACCCAGGTGAGTGGTAATATAATTTGACTTTTTATTAAGCAAGATCCTCATGTAAATAGGTTTGCTAGTCTAATTAACAAATAACTTCTAGGATTAATACCACAAAAAACCAAAACTGGTATACTTATGACAAATTTACTCCAAACTTATTTTTTGACCACAAAAATCCCAAACCAAGACACCTTTGACAAATTACTCTAAACTGGTATACTTTTGACAAATTTACTCTCTATTAGTTCTTGTTCAATTTTGCTATCAAATTACTAAGTTGACTGACACGTGATAATTAACTGGTATAATAATTTGAGATTTTACTCTTTGTTTATCACAATATAATTTTTTTATGATATTAATCTAATTTAATAGAGGGTATATTTATTACAAATTTACCAATTTTGGGAGTTTTTGGTGGTAAAAAAATTAGTTTGGGGTAAATTTATCACAAGTGTACCAGTTAAGGGTTTTCTTGTGATCATTTGGGGTAAATTTGTTATAGGCGTACTGGTTTAGGGTTTTTGGTGGTCAAAAAATTAAATTGGGATAAATTTGTCATAGGTATATCATTTTGGGGTTTTTCGTAGTATTATTCCTGACTTCTACTAGTTAGAACCTATGAAGCACGGACACGCTGTCCGTGCTCGCGTATCGTGTCCGACACGTGTCGGAGCGTGTCGGACACCTCGACACGCTTGGACATGCGGTCAACGCGTGTCCGATTTTTCGACACGTGGTCAACCTTTTCCCGACACGTTTCGACACGCGTGTCCAGGAGGGAGCAGACCACGAGCGACGGCGAGAGACGGCCGAGCTTAGGGCGAGGCGAGGCCGGCCCTGTGAGGGAGAAAGGACCAAAGGTGAGAGGAAGAGGAGAGGAAGGCGTTCGTACGGCGGCGAGCGACGAGGAAGGGGTCGTGCGTGCGGAGAGGAGCGGCGAGCGGCAAGCGGCGAGGAAGGGGGTTGTGCGTGCGGCGAGGAGCGGCGAGTGGCGAGCGGCGAGGAGCGGCAAGCGGCGAGCGGCGAGGAAGGGGGTCATGCGTGCGGCGGAGCGGCGACCAGCGAGGAAGGAGGTCGTGCGGCGGCGGCAAGGAGGGAGGAGGAGAAGAGGAAGGGTCGCGAGCGGCGAGGAGGAGGAGTAAAGGAGCTAGGGTTTCTGAGAAACTCAAAAGTAATTAAAAAAAATGGGAGTCTATGGATATCTATTTTGGGGGAGGGAAAGTGATGGACAAATGGGGGAAATGGACGATCGTGGGAGGGAAAGGAAAAATAAATAAATTTGGGTGGGGGAATGGACGGTGGTGGGGACTGGGGAGGGAAAGGAAAATAAATTTGGAAGTGGGGGAAATGGATAAGGAAAAGAAGAGAGTGGGGAATTTTTTTAATCAGAAAAATAAATAAATGAGATTAAAAAATAAAAGTAAATTTGGGGGAGGGGGATTTCGAAAAATAAATATAAATTTGGGATAATGAAATAAAAAAAAAGTGTAAGATTTATTAATATTATTAGTATAAATTCATTGTAAACTCTTTACTTATTTATTTATTTATTTGTGAATTTAAATTAAATTAATTAAAAAGAAATAAATTATTTAATATTTAACGTGTCGGAACGTGTCGAAATTCTCTACTTTTTGAAAAATGACGTGTCGCGTGTCGTGTCGTGTCATATCGCGTGTCCATGTCGCCATGTCCGTGCTACATAGGTTAGAACCATGATCTCAAAGTGACAAAATAACATATCAATGGCTTCAACTCTCGTTACCAATGATGTGCGAAGCTTATTAGTGGTATTTTTATTCAATTTATACTTCCAGACAAGATTCAATGGTTATAGCCTATGAAGTACCGACACTCTCTAAGAGCTTTCGTGTTGTGTCTGACACTCTTCGACACTCTTGGACATTCTTCGACACTTGGTCAATGGGTGTTGGAAAATTCGACACCTGGTCAACTTTTCCGACACTCTCCGACACTTGAGTCGAAATTCCAATATACGAGTTTTGATACGTGATTATGATATCGATGTCAATTTTAAAAATTTTTAATAAATGAGATGTCAAAATGTATATATTTGAAAAAATAAAACACAATAATAAAAATAATAAATCGAGAAAGAAGAAAGACCTAGTATTCTCTTTTCTTTTGAATCCCACTTTTCATGATACACAATTCACTCAAGTTTTTTTTTCCTCTCTTCCAACATATCTAATATGTGAGTCCGGAACGTCGATTGCTTGTTTTTTTACCAAATTTTATGAATTATTGGAATATAGTTGAATTTGTCAAATTGAAACAATGAATGATATTAATAAATGGTAAATTAATGCTTTTAGTGTAAATTCATTCAAGGCATTTTTATTATTTATTTATTTGTGAATTTGAATAAAATTAATTTGATTGAAATAATTATAAAAATGATAATTTATTATGTATATATAAATATATATATTTAATATACAATGTGTCTGAATTCTCTGTTTTTTGAGAAATGATGTGTCGGCGTGTCGGCGTGTCGTGTCACATGTCGCGTGTGATGCTACTTAGGTTATAGCTACTCAAAGACATTTAAGTGGCCAATGAATTTTTGGGTGATGTGCAATGTCCTGGGGTTAAAAACTGATGAACAACATATTCATCATTGATATTATTAGACATGACAATAAGGGCGCGTTTAATAATCATTATGTTCCTATAAATAATTTTTTTCTAAAAATGATTTTTCTTTTTTATTCTGTTCTCAAGAACAATTTTTAAATTTTGAAAGCGTTTGATAATTGTTCAAAATTTATATTCTCGGGATATAAATGTATTTGGTGGGATTCTTAATTTTTTTTGTTTCTTTTAATTTTTAATACTTTTATTATATTTTTCTTATTTTTAATTTTCCTTTTCTTTTTTTCCTCCTCCTTCTTTGTGGTCGGTCGCTAGGCAAGATAATGGCCGGTCACTAGTTGGGCAAGGTCTAGCGAACTCACTAGAGCCTTGCTAGGCCAAGACAAGGTGTGACGAGCTTGCGTGGAGGCTTGCCTAGTCACAATGAGGCTTGGCCTCGCCCTAGGCAAGGCTAAGCCTCACAATGGCCTAACGAGGCTGAGCCTCGTCAGTGGCTGAGCTTGGGCCGATGAGCCTTGCCATGGCTCAATGTCATCAGGTCGGCAACCTTGACGAGCCTCGCCATGGCTCAACGTTGCCGGGCCTTGTTTGGTTGGTTGCCAACCATGGTCAAGGTTGGCGACCAACCAAAAGGGAGAAGAAGCAAAGGAAAGAGAAAAAAAAGGAAAGAGAAAAAAAAATTATATTTGATTTTAGGAATTGTTTTCGGAAGCAAGAAGCAACCTTTTTCCATTTTTTGATTTTGTTTCAAATCTATTCTCAAGAGTAAAAAAATGGATTTTTGTTCTCGGGAACAAAAAATTTATTAATGGGGGTTCTGTTCTCTTTTTGTTCCTAGGAACAAAAAAATAGAATTAGAGTGTTACCAACAAAGTCATAAACAAATTCAATCTATGGATACAATAGTATTGATCATTGTAAGTAGAAAGAAAGAAATTTTCAACTCCTTAAGTTTCTACTTGCGCAACACGTTTAGATTGCTTGTTTCCTCAATGAGAAAATTCGGACTCTTTGCGCCAAGACATTTTCCAGCTCAGCCCCAAACTCATGGGTTGGAAAAGAACTGGACGGGCAATTGTTATGAAGCCCAACCAACTAAGGCCAGATCTATTTATTTTTATTCTAAGTTGGAAAATGATGGGCCGATTAAGTATGGTCATGCACGTTGCTTTAGTCATGTAACTCCTTTCTTTATAGTATAACTATAAACATAAAGAAATCTCACTAAAGAATAAAACAAATCTAACTAGACAAGAAACTGCTTTCTTCCTGTTCTAAACCGTGCCGGATTGGCAAGCCTAGGGAACTACCAAGGCCGCGATCGAGGTCCACTCCTACGCTCTAGGTCCAAAGTGCAAGTGGTGAGAAATTATTACCGATATCTACCTAAAAAAAAAAATAGTGGGTTTTCATGCAGGTTTCTCGTGACTCCAACCTAAGTTTATTGAATGATCGCTGGTGGGTGGAACTAGTTGAGCCTAGAGTTCTCATTCGTGTTAGATTGGTCTTTCAATCCTATGTTTCTTCTTATATGACCAAAAAATAGTTCCATATCACAATCAATTCCACTCTATTCTCGTACTAAATCTACGATTAGAGTTTGTTTGATTGAACTTCTAAAGCCAATAGGTTTTTTTTTTTTTTTTTTAAAGTAAAAGTAATATATTGTTTCAATTTTTAAATTGCTCTTGGAATGGCTCTTGAACCAAAAGAAAACCCACATCCTTAGTTGGCATAAGTAACGTCTTGTGACTTGTATCAATATTCAAATTTGTAGCTTGGAAGTGATAGTATGATTTACATATAGAAAGGACATTAACCTCTTCTAAAATCAATTCACAACCATAGAAGATTCCTTCCAATGTGGTCTTGCTCATCTTTCTCCATGTGAACTTGACCGTTCGACGAGAGAGGACAAGAGGGAGTTCTTTCAATGAACAAATTCATCACTTATTAAGATTCCGGATGCCTTTCGGAATTACATTTTTGCTGATATAGAAATTTGCATGGTTCTAGAGATAACTGAACAAAAGAAGGAAGACCATCAATCATATGTTTCTTCTCACCACTACACTAGTATTAAAATGGAAATAAATGGTATGGAGACTACAGACAGCATTATGTCTCTCACGAAAATCATTAATATCTACCTTATGGTGCTCCGGTCTTTAGAAAAAGTTTTCCAATACACAGCAAATGGAGAGTATACGTACGAAATCAACCCATCTTGTATTTAAGATTTAAGAAAAAAGATGAGGAATATATATATGCCACAAATAATCTATTTACGTCTTAGTTTTTTAATCATTGGATAACATTTGACGATTAATTTTCTAAGGTAGTTAGAAAGTCGGGTTCAAGAACAACACTATATATGAGCAACACATGTTCAAATAATCATTTGAACATTTTCATACTAACAACGAAGTATCTGGAACTCTTAAATCACCTCATCATCCCTAGTTAAACGTGCCTATCTCCCTTGAATTGATAATAATCATGCAAATGCACAAAATGCACAAATACACTGATCGAGATTATCCTCATAGCATAAGTATACCTAAATAGGAAAACTTAATATAATTTGATGTTTCCACAAACGAGATCCTCGTGTAAATAGATTGGCTAGTGTAATCAACAAAATAATTACTGATGCTTAGAATGGCACGTACGTACACATGTTACTTGAAACAAAAAGTTCCTTTTTTTTTTTTATAAATATCATCATCATTTGCAAGTGTTTTCAAAATTAAATATTTGAATTAAAAAACTCGAAGAACTAAAATGAGACCCAATCATTTTTCAGAGCCTCTAGTTTTTTTTTTTTTTTTTTTGGCTGACGTTGCAGGGGTGCCAAACCAACCCCCGCGCCCCCCCCCCCCGCCCCCCCTTCAAGTAGAAGTAATGTATTATTCCAATTTTTAAATTGCTCTTGAAACGGCTCTCGGACCAAAAAAAAAAAAAACCCTTTTCCTTAGTTGACATATGTAACGTCTTGTCACTTGTATGAATATTCAAATGTGGTAGTGTGAAAATGATAGTATGATTTACATATAAAATGGACGTTGACTTCTTCTTAAATCAGTTTGCAACCACGGAAGATTCCTTCGATCATGCCGTTTGTCAACTTTCTTGACGCGAACTCGACCATTCGACCAGAGAGGACAAGAGAAAGTTCTTTCAGTGAACAAATTCATCACCTATTAAAATTCCAGATGCCTTTTGGAATTGTATGTTTGCGAATATTTAAATTTGTGCTGTTCTAGAGATAACTGAACAAGAGAAGGAAGACCATCAATCATATGTTTCTTCTTACCACTATGCTAGCATTAAAATGGAAATACATGGTATGGAGACTAATGGATAGCAGCATAACTCTCACGAAAACCATTAATATCTATCTTATGGTGCCTCGGTCCTTGGAAATTTTTTTCCAATACACGGCAAATGGAGAGTATACTCACAAAATTAGCTCATCTGGTATTTAAGATTGGAGAAAAAAGATGGGGAATATATATGCCACGAATAATGAATATACGTCTTAGTTTTTTATATATTGAATTACATTTTACAATTAAATTTCTGAAGTAGCTAGAAAGTCGGGTTCATGAACAACACACTATATATATTCAAACGAGCACAGCATGTTCAAATAATCATTTGAACATTTGCATACTGACAACGAAGTATTTGAAACTCTTAGATCACCTCATTGTCCCTAGTTAAACGTGCCAATCTCCCTTGAATTGATAATAATCATGCAAATGCACAAATTCACTTACTGAGATTATTCTCATAACACAAGCATACATAAATAGGAAAACTTAATATAATTTGATATTTCAATAAGCGAGATTTTCGCATAATAGATTGGCTAGTCTAATCAACAAAATAACTACTGATACTTAGGACAACACGTACGTGCACAAGTCACTTGAAACAAAAATGTTCTTGTTTTAGACATCATCATCATTTGCAATTCTTTTCAAAATTAAATACTTGAATAAAAAAATCCAAGAACTAAAATGCGACCCAATCATTTTCAGAGCCTCTATTTTTTTTTTTTGGCTGACGTTGCAGGGGTGGACCACCCCCAGCTCTCCTGCGGAAGCCCTTTTCTTTCACTATGTTTCTTCTTATAAAACCAAAAAAATAGTTCCATATTACAATCCCCTCTATTCCAATTTTTAAATTGCTTTCGGAACGGCTCTTGGACCAAAAGAAAACCCTTATCCTCAGTTGGCATATGTAATGTCTTGTGACTTCTATCAATATTCAAATGTGGTAGTTGGGAAGTGACAGTATAATTTACATATAGAAAGGATGTTAATCTCTTCTTAAATCAATTTGCAACCATAGAAGATTCCTTCCACCATGCCATTTGTTATCTTTCTCGACGTGAACTCGACCTTTCGACTAGAGACGACAAGAGAGGGTTCTTTCAGTGAACAAATTCATCATCTATTAAGATTCCAGATGCCTTTTGGAATCGTATGTTTGTGGATATTGGAATTTGCATTGTTCTAAAGATAATTGAGCCAAAAAAAAAAAAAGGAAGACCACCAATCATATGTTTCTTCTTACCACTACGCTAGCATTAAAATGGAAATAAATGGTAAGGAAACTGTCGGACAGCAGCATATGTCTCATGAAAACCGTCAATGTTTGTCTTATGGCGCTCCGGTCTTTAGAAAAGTTTTCCGATATATGGCAAACAGAGAGTATACTTGCAAAATCAGCCCAACTTGTATTTAAGATTAGAGAAAAATGATGCGGAATATATATGCCACGAAAAAAAAAGAAGAAGATTGAAATTAAACGTATGCACATCCAGAAAGGCACTGTGACTTTCTAAACCCGCCCATGGCACGTTTAGAAAGTTACCTTTTTTACTTGCCTGCGCATCTCCTGAAACCCCAACTTAGAAAGTTGCTCTATCTCTCACTATAGGGAAAAGAGGACGAGCAAGGGCGATTTGAATAATAACGAAGAAGTCACTCTATCTGTCACCAGATGTTTGGCTCCTGACATGTACAACTAGATCTATGTTTTGCTCTGAGCAGAGAGGACTCAAAAAAAAAAAAAAAAAAAAAGGAGGAAAATGCAGTGGAGATAATGGTGGACAAAATGTAAAAGAGATCAACGGAAACGGAGAGTTGCAGACTCACACGATTGAAGACCATGAAGCCAAGGTCCAGGTCGACACCGTTGACTGAGACGGTCTTGGCATGGCCGCCCAAGTAATCCTCCTTCTCATACACTACCACCTTCGCTCCTCCCCTCGCTGCCTCGTAGGCTGCCACGAGCCCGCTCATGCCACCCCCAATCACTCCAACTTTCATCTTCTTCCGAATCTTTTCTCAATAGATACCCTAATCTTGATTCCAAAGAAAAAGGAGGAAAAGAGACAATTTAATGAATGCCAATGCAACCTCTCGTCTGGGGTTAAGTTGAAAAATTTTCTGCAGTGATTAGGGGCACTCGTGAAAACGCATGGAAGTGGAACGTGAGGCAAAACAAGAAGATGGATGATTTTTTGGAAAGGAATACGCAATGCATAGGGAGGGCGCGAAGAGGAGAATTATGCAAGAACTTCCAGTAGATTTTCTTTCTTTCTGGGGACATGAATTCAAGAACTTCCAGTAGAGAAGAAGAATGCGCCAGAATTCTCTACATTCTAGGCACGTTCCCAGAAAACATTGTCCCCAGAGAGAGAGAAAGAGTAAGAGAGAGAGAGAGAGAGAGAGAGAGAGATTAGAAGAAGACGAAAACGTTACCTTAAAAGGGTGTTGCAAGAGAATAGGCTGGTGCTTGCATTCCCTCAAATATCTCCTACTACTGGTTCTATCACTCCCCAATGGCAGCTCTCATTCTTATACTCTCTCTCTCTCTCTCTCTCTTATACACAATCTGTCAATTGCAAAGATAGGAAGATGAACAATTTTATAGAGAGAGAGAGAGAGAGAGAGAGAGAGAGAGAGATTCTTGATCTTACCTTACCCAATTCAACCTGACACCGATGTAAAATATGCGAACAAGTGTGCTATAACATAGAAATTATCAGTGCACCAGAAATTTTTTGAACTATTTGACTTAGTAGATCTCTTAGATGAAGAGGTGTGCCCTCATAATATTTTGTTCTCATGCACAACTCTACATAAACTGTTAAAATATATTTTGAGTATGAGATTATTGAATAAATATAAAAAATTAAAGCGTGCGAGTTTGTCTCAATAAAAAGTCCAAGTTGGACTGTTGTGATCATCCGCCTTTTTGTACGCTGGCCGGACTCTCTACATTAAATGCTCTGCAGGCAAAAGGGAGAAGGAAGAATGGAGACAAGGAAAGCAGCAGAAAGAATTTGCGTGTTTGACCCTCATGAAGCTAAAATTATTGAAGTAAATATGCGCACGCTCTTCAGTTTCAAAAGAAAGACTTTCACTAGCTTCTCAATAAATGAAGAGGGGCCCTTTCTTGTTGGCCACACCTTGTAGCCGAAAGTGAAGTGCAAAATTCTTGGCAAAGAATTTTTTTTTCATCTTGGAAAAGTTGCGATGGTGGACCAAAGGAAAATAAATAAGGGTTAATATTCTAAAAATCCCAAATTAATATACCTCTAATAAATTTACCAAAAACTAATTTTTTGACCACAAAAAACTTTAAACTAGTACACATTTGACAAATTTATCACAAATATATTAGTTTGGGATTTTTGGCGGTCAAATAAATTAATTTGTGGTAAATTTATCACAAGTGTACCGGTTTAAAGTTTTTATAATCAGTTGGGGTAATTTTGTCATGGGTGTAATAGTTTAGGGTTTCATGGTTAAAAAATTAGTTTTAAATAAATTTGTTACAGGTATACCAGTTTGGGGTTTTTCAGAATATTAATTCAATAAATAATTGAAGAGAGGAAGGGCCCTATGTAAGAACGGCTATAGTCTTCCTCCCCTCATTAATGCATGCACATCCATGCATGCCATGAAAAATGGAGGGCGCCGTCGTTGCTACTGAGATTTGTTTTGCAAGCGCCATTGTTGCCATTTATTGAGTCCATTTTTCTGTCTTGTTTCTTCTATAAAAGAAGAGCGCATTTGAAGACAAGAAGTGCGCCAAGTTCCATTCGGTGTTCAAGAGAAGAGGGAGTTCTTCTCATGAGAGTTTTTCTCATTGTAATTATACATAAGTGATTTAGCCAGATAAATTCTTGCGAGTAGAGTTAGTATAATTCCTCGAGTGAGAATTCACTAGGAATTGTGAAAGGCTAAACACTGTTTGAGTTATTGGGTGTAATAGAGGGCTGGGAAATACTGAGTGAGTGTTTGGGTGCTTGAGTGATTGTAATCTCTAGTGTATTGCTTGGTTTTTATCGAACCACTAAATCCGATGTCCAATTCCCTTTCCTTCTTCCTGACTAATTTTATCCGATTCGCTTGTCTATATTTACAACATATGCAAAATGTGACCATATTTCAATTTTAGAAAAAAAATAGAGCATACACTATCCATATAAATGCGACTTTTGATAAATGACCTTTTTCTATCATATTTTGACGACTAACAACAGAATGAATAGTCATAGATTACAATCCTTTAAACATGCATTGATAAACATTTAAGAAATTTCTTTTACGTGATATATGTTATACGACTCTTTCAAAAGGCTCATTTACTGAATTCATATGCATTAATCTTTAGTAATATCATCATAAAATTAACAATTTCAATTCATAGCGTGGAGTTGCAAAAGTATAGAAAGGATGGGAACCGTAAGAGTTAATAAAAAAATCAAGACAAATGTACAACATTTGTTTGGCTTTTGTTAGCCAAGTGCATTCCTGATTCCACAATTTGGAACTTGCTACAAGCTATAATTTGAATCGGAGAAGGTAGTAGACGTTGATGTAAAGAGATATGCGTGTCCATTTATAATCTATCAATGATAACTATGATAGAACGAGTTGCCAAATTATTCAAAACAAATAAATAGATGTGATTGTATTGTCTAGATAATGCCGAAAGCAAATAGAGTTGCAATTCAAGTATAATTATAGAACAGAAAAATTACTAGTGAAATGGACGAAGAAAAGGACACCGTGATTTCATCTGAATGTTGGTACCTATTCCATCAGATGAGTGTCTCACCAATAAATTCGCTATATAGAGTTTACACTCGTTCAAATTGATCCAATGTTTCTCAGCCTAGATTATGCCCAAAACAAATGCTATCTACCAGAAAAGAAGAACTCGCCCAGTAAACTCATGGAGAAGAACCCTAACTCTCATCTTTTCTCTCTAGTGTATAATCCATCTCTTATATGCATCATATTTGTATGCAAAATAGACAATTATTTTTTAGGGAATATACTAAAACTATGAAAAAAAACTTAAACTGGAAATTTATTTGGAGGCTTCTATTACTGGCACAAACTCAAGAAATGTTTTAATAACTTGATTGAAATTCAGATTGTTATTTCTCTCTTTGCGCTACCTGTTTGCAATTGTACCGTACATTCGACCTGCCGTAGCAGTGCCCCTCAATCATAGGAAAAGCAAAAAGAAACTCTGAAAAGTAATGCATATCTCATAAGCACTTGTGAGCATTCATTTGCCCTTTGCATCTTTTAGTTTTCTGTACTAATTAAAAACATTTTTGTTGTTGGAAATCTCAACCTTTTTTTTTTTTGGTTGTAAATATATGAATATCATTAATCATATTAGGTATAAAAGCTTAGAGGAATCCCCTAACTTTCAAAGAGACTAATTATGGGAGAATATAGAGGAAGGAAACTTTCATATAGTAGCTAATCAAACATTTGCTCAGGAAGCCCTACATTATTGGTAGGATGACACCCTACCTCTTACAACCTTTCGCATCCTAGCCAACAGAGAACGAGGCTCAATTAACTTGTTTTGAAACCGTTTTCGATTGTTCCATCCAGCAATAGATAGTAGCTAAGAAAAACAACTTGAGGAGTCTTGCCTCCAAGTTTTTATCCTTAGTGATGCCCTTGGTGGCCTCAATCATCCATTTGAAGTTCTAAGTTCCAAATTCTTGCAAAACGCCAAATTCCATTTTGTGCCAAAACATTACACCATGCACTACTTGTCCAAGTGCAATAAAAGAATAAGTGATTTTCTGTCTTTTATATCGGTCATACAAAAGTTATACTTAATATCTATTGAAGACAACCACCGTGATATGGCTATTTTTATCAGTAGCATAACTCCACAAACGAGCCAGCTGATAAAATTATGCTTGCTAATACCGTTGGTCCAAATTAATTGTAGTAGTCTATGGTCAGTCCCTCCTATCTAAATTCCTTGTATATCTCTTTGTTAGACATAATAGGTGTTAGAGCAAATCTTGAACCCAAGTACCTTTGCATATAATGGAAATCTCAACCTTCGTATACTCATTTTGGGAGATTTCAACGTTTCCCCTTTTTCATGTGATCAAAATCTTGCTAGATTGTAACGACCCGAACCTCGAGCGCATGCACATCCCGCCATGGTCGATGAAAGTTTGCAACCTCCCAGGAATGGTTGCTGACCCAATCATTTTATTTCATAAACGGAAACGTAATAATAACCTCCAAACAACACAGAGATAGGATAGCAAATATAGGATTATATTTACACTAAACATACATATTTTTACAAGAGTGTTTACACACATAAAAGTCTAGCATGACAAGGATCTGTTTCAAAAAGGAGAGCTTCTAGGCTATCTATGCTCCGAACTCCTCGTCCATGGGAACAGGGTCCTAGGCGATCCCGTCAGACTTATCGATAACAAAAGCGTAAGTTGTCACCCAGTGTCCAAACTAGATGGAAGACCCATCGACTCCTGACAGAAACTAAACTAAGACCTAACTTTCACTTCCTTCGACTCCCCGTACTCCTCTTGAAAATCCTCCATCTAAGGACTTGAAATATTTTAGCCCACAACGGGGTGAGATTACATCTCAGCGAGTTAATCCCCTAAATCCCGAGTAGGAGAAGGGTACACTCTACATGCAACCTAGTCACGTTTCTCAACTTTTAAAATATCAACATTTTCCTGTATGTTAGTGTCAATCAAATCATACATAACAGTATCGAGTTCACACATCATATGAATACCTTAACATGAGTATATGCAAAGACATAAATATCAATGTAAGCATACGGGCCATAGTTAATGCAATAAATAACAGTCTTCTGGCATAACCGGGCATCGTCTTGCATCGTCGAGCATGGCAATGTCTATACTCAGACGGCATTCCGATTAGGAGTATCGGTCCGGCATCCACTACGACCGGCATCCGTTGACTTGGGGCATTCCCGAAGGAGCATCGTCCGGCCCCAAAGGCTTGTGACGGATTCTCAAGTAGCATATGTAATTTTGTTCCATTTCATCATCCAACAATTAGTTGTGTATATCAGCCATATCACCAAATAAGCAAATTTCCAACAAATATGTCATCAAAACCAATCACACGTTACTAGCTATTTTAACCGGTAAAACTACCTATTTGCGCACTTCAGAATTTAGCACCAGAAATCAACTTAGATGAATTCGAAAAATTCTCAAACTTGGACATGTGACAAAGAACATGTAAAAAAATAATTTTCATAAAGACACTGAGGCCCAGATCCCTCTGGATTCGGCCTAGTAATTCCCTCAACCCAGCACCAAAACCGGTTCCTTTTCCAGCGAGTCTGTTTTCCGAAATCAGCTTAAATCGGGGTCCGAAATAGGTCCGTTTAATTTGAAATTTGAGTATGTTAAATTAGAAGATATAATGAATAACTTTTGTGAAGAAACCATATGAAAATTCGAACCCTAAGGATCCGCAAAGACCCGTAAAATCCTTACAGGTCAGGATTTACAGTGCAGTCCGACTTTCTATTTATAGCTAACGGAGCTAAAATCGTATTCTTTTTAATTCCTAAAAATCCTGAGAAAATTATATGTTATAATTAAAGGTGTCTAAAACATTTCCTTAGAATAAATTCACTTCAAAATCGCAACACATCTCTGTCTACAAAAATAACAAACTGCACACGTCTAGCAATCAATTATGGAGCACAGTTTCTGTTCTTAGCCAAATTGTCTTCTACAGTGTTGATCTTGTTATGTAAACGAAAACTAAGCCATTCTATGGCTAATATAACCTTTCTAAACTAACACTAAACTATATTTAATCTCATCTAAACCTTTCTTAGCTAATTTCAACTCCTCAATAGAGGTACATAGCCCCTATTCTAGTTTTAGGAAAACAACTCACCAACGCTAAAACCACGCATTTCTTGTGCCGGTGATGAGGTCTCCACTCCAAGAGGTGCTGGGATACCTCAAGATGGCTCTTCTCAGGTCGGCGAGGCTCTCGGCCTACTGCTGAGAAGCCGATTCCTCAGCTGAGTCGGACCGAGCAGGAACAGCGGGGTTTCTTGGAGGCGAGGCGGCGAGTGTTTTGCTCGAACGGGGGGTTGCACCGGCGAGGGAGGAGTCCTAACAGCGAGACAGCAGCAACAGCGAATTGGGGGCTGCCTCCGGTGAGGATGGTGAGCTGAAACCGTAGAAGGATGGGTTGTTGGTTGGCGGGGACAATTGTGGAAGGAGCTGTTCAGTTTTGGTACAAAAGCAGGAGTTATGCAATTTTGGAGGACTCAGAGCTTGTTGGTGACAATGGTTCGTCCTCAAATAAAGGCCACAACCAAGAAAAACGAAGCATGGAGGTAGTTGGGTCGAAGCTTCTATGGGTCTAGAAAATTTGTAACGTCAAGACCACGCCTTCCTCTGTTTTCTTGTTGTTGGTTTGTCGTCTAAGGGGAAATAGGGAGGCCGAATATCCTAGTGTAAAGAAGAAGAAGACAAGGCTTTTTGTGGCTGTGAAAAGGGAAAGGAAAGAAAAGAAAGGAAAGAAAAAGAAAGGAGTGTCGCACGGTGTCTAGGGAAAGAAGATGCACGGATGGGGGGTGAGAGGAAAAGAAAAACAGTTCATGGAGGGCCCCTCTCTCTCTCAAATTTCCAAGTCTTGAGGTACTTTTTCCATGGAAATTTTAAACCACATCACTTTCAAGTGGCCCACACACTTTACGCATCCTTATCTTGCCCAAATGAGATGCAAATGGTGGTGGAATCTCTCGTAATGTGCAGGCATCCGAATTTGCAGCTAATTCCCATAACTTTTCCATTTCCATTTTATCATTTTCACCATCTTGGTTAATAAGGACAATTCCCCATTTAAGTCCTTATAATTCATTCTCTAAATGTTCCACCTTAAAGGCCCAAAAACCTATTTAAAATATAGCTTTTCCGTTATTCTTTTAATTTGCCGCTCTTACATTTTTCACAAACAATTCCCATCATCAATAAATTTTGAAAAGATGCAACAATATCCAAGGATTAATTGTGACACATGAAAGTTCTTTTTAGGAATTTTCGGTGCAATGGACTCGTGGTCGATTATTTTCGAGCCACTATGTACATCTTCGACTCATTGGCGACTTTCGGTTGTCGTGAAAAATCTCGAGATTTCAATTACGGATACAGAGTACCAAAACGACAGAAAAATCGATTTAGTACCGATCGACGAGAATTTTGTAATTTGGTGGAATCACCCATACCTAATTATATATCTCAATCGAATCGACCTATTTCCGGTCTTCTATAGATTTTTGACTGTGTCGCAATGACCTTTGCAGACTAACATGGTCGAGTAGTCGATTCCTGATCGAATTCTCAAGCCTGTTGCATTAAAATCCCTTATTGACTTCCCCAACTAGTCTAGTTATATCATGAGTGATCGAACTGTAGAGATAAGCACTATAGACACATCGATGAACAGTCTGATTTATTCCATTGAAAACAGAATGGAAAATCAGACTGTCACATAGATACCACACAATGCATTCCCCATCAGCCTAACTTCTATTGTAAGCGCCCTCCCCCAACACCCCCCTCCGAGCGGCGCCAAACAAAAGTAAAAAATCGAAAGATTAATTCCTAAAAATTCTCCAAATTTATCCCAAAAAATATATTTTTTGACTAGTTCCCCAAAATATTCAAAAATAATTATGCTCTATCCATGACATATGATGGATTGTTGTTTTCAATTAGCCAATCCAAATCCAATTTTGTAGATTCGATGTTGCATCATTTGATTTTGAACTATAGTCACAAATGGCGAGGTCCAAACACCCCAAATTGCCAAAATGTGGCATGGGTGGACATATAAATGTTAAAACTTCCAAAATATACACTTTAAAGCTACTTTTTTTTTTTTTTTTTTTGAAAATTAGACACTTAAGTGTCAACTTCGGCAAGACTTACCGAAATTAAACTTGGTGTGATTTTATTAATAAACAAGTCTATATGGCTTGCTGGAATATCCACTCAGCAATCCTTATCCCAAAACGATGTTGGTTTGTCCTCAAATATAATTTTCAATATAAATATTAATTAAATTAAATTTTAAAAAATAGTTTTTTTTTTAATTAAAAGGAGCAAATCAGCGAGGCTTCCACAGTCCTTGTGGCTGTCGCCTTATCATCACTGAAAAGGGCTGATGATGGTTGGGTGAGGGTTAGCTTGGGTTGTCGGGCCTTAACAAGTGACTAGCAACGTGCCCGAGCCAGCGGCAACCTTTGGCCCTATTTGGGTGAGGGCCAGTGACCCCTACCTAATGTAGGGAGGGCCATGACCCTCACCCCATCGCTGAAATTGTTGGCCCATTTTGATGATGTGACGGTGGTGGAGAGGGCTGTGGAGGCTCTCGCTGATTTGCTCCTTTTTTGTAATTTAGTTTTTTGATTTAATTATTAATTTTTATATTAAAAATCAAATTTTGACCAAAACGACATCATTTTGGGCTTATCTAGCCATGCTAGCACCATGTGGATAAATTTCCTTTATTCTCATCGGAAAAAACCATGTTAACTATTTGGTCGGAAATTCTCGCCGTTGACACTTAAGTGTTCTTCTCTTCTCCAATTTTGACACTTAAGTGTACTTGTTGGAAGTTTCGGCACTTATGTATTCATACGTGTCAAGTTTTGGCACTTGGGATATACTTCTTCTCACAGATGGCCCACCAATCTTCTTCTCCCCTTTCAATAAAAAAAAATGATTAGAATGAAGATCAGTCAAGGAGGGCTTCACTGATGAATGAAAAGCAAAATGTTCTTCCAATTTTTCCCTTCTTTCTTTGTGCTATTGTATGTGTTAAGTGGTGTCGTTAGACATGAACTTTATGACATGACAAAAAGGAAGGAGAAAATGAAAAGCAAAATATTCTTCCAATTTTTCACTTTCAAAATCTCTGAAGAAGTTATGAGAACATTTTTAGAACCTCTAAATATGGAAATTTTAAGGAATAATAATGTACTGTGATTAGACCTGTTAAAATAAGTCATAAATCAATTTCTTAACACTTATATGATGAACCGATTTGTTATATACGTGGGTTTAGAATGGTAAAATCCAATGTGAATCTTATATAGATTCAAAGTTTACCCAAACCCATCCCACTTTTATGACTCTCTTTACCTTCAATGAGAAAATAATGGATTTTTTAGACTGTTCCAAGTTTAAAAAAATCTTGATGGGCCCGCAAGATGTGCCTAATTTTACCCTTAATAAAAACATCAATACGGCTTCTATTTCCCCCTTATTTTTATTTTTATTTTTATTAATGTTATAAGTTTCTTGTGTTAATTATTAGATAGTTATTGGAGTATATTTTTCCTTGGTTGCAGTTGGAATTGTTATTTTTACGTGATATTCTAATCTTAGTTCATGTCATTGCATTCCGTGGTCAGCATAATTCATTTTTTTCTATATCTTAGTTCCATTTAATTAAAATGTCAATTCCTCCATGTTATATGTTGTTGTGATTTGATATATTAACTACCAAGTACTAACTTTCTTTTATTCTTCATTATGAATCAATACAAAAATTGAAAATTTTACATAATGTTGAAAGCCCTTTTAAATATTATGGTAGAAATAGTGATTTTATCCAAGTAACGTACACACATGAAGAACTTAAAGTGAGTTGACTAGATGGATATGGATTTTCATATGTTAAATTAAATATGGAAGTATTTTAGTATATATGGATTGGGTACATGTCGGGTCAAGTCTGGTAACTAAAGTTATACTGCATATAAATAGGTCAATTTAACTTGAACTATTTTCGACTCGACACACCCATTTGCTGGCCCTAATTGTCATATCTCTTTTTTCATGACCCTTGTGTATTTATTTAGATGTACCTTCGTAGCTCGTAAAATAATTTTACACATGTTGTGATATTTCTATATTTGGTTTTTTTTTTTTGATACCCAGGGAACCCCGTACAACTGGTAGCCAGCGGGTAAACCCTGGAGCAACGCTAGCGGAGAACCCACCACCCCGACATCGCGCTTAAGATCCCGTGCGGCCAGCGGAATTCGACCCCCTCGACTTTCGTTAGTTTCATTGGAGAGCCTTATCCAACTGGGCCACCGCAGGCGGTGGTGATATTTCTATATTTGGTTAGCATGCCAATACTTCAAAAAAGTAATATGAATTTCATGAGCATTTATAAGCGTTTGCTCTTGCATCATCATCACTCTCCGAGGAATGAGCATTTATCCAGACATCAAGTTGAACCGGACTTTCTTTCGGGCCTTCGTGCTAGATTGGTTTTTGCTATCTAAAAAAAAATCATTAAGTCGTTATCATAATGAATCGGTAATTTAAGTAATTTTCCTAAGAGAAACTTGACTAACCTCAAGGAAGAAGTTGAGGTGGTGTCTTGAGTGATATCTAGATATAGTCGGGATGAGTTATTGTTAGAAATATTTAGGATATTCAGGATAGTGCCTTGATCGATTGCAATTAATATTGTAATATTATGTTGCTTAGATAATTTTCTTGCAAAACTTATAGATAGACTAATGTACTCCTGAAGATAGATAGAGAATATTCCAAAATTCTCTTTTTTTACTTTATTCTTGTCTTGATATCAATGCCAATATTATATGATGAAGTGCTCATCGAATTTGTTTTATAACAATGTATGTCACATAGACATACAGGTCGTGTTTCTCTAGTCGTCATCACACCGGCCGCATAGGCTGCGCTGTTCCTATTTCTCCGCCACTCCGAAATCCACCACACCAGCCGAATAGAGCATTTCGATGCTTTTAGCTCGTTATTTTGAAATAAACTCCACCACCAGGTTTACAGTCTCTCGCCAAGTTCACCTAGCCGAGCCCCGCCAACAACTGACCCTACACGCGCACTCACACATCGACGACATAACCAAAGCTGTAGCCTTGATTGTTAATGTCAATGCTTACGTCACTGTTGACGTCATCAAAGCCGCATGAGTTGTCACGTCACTCGGCCACATCATAGTTGAATGTTGAATGTTGACCGTTTGCTATAAGTTAATTGATTGGTTCCTAAGTGCTTTGAATAGATAAAACGGACGTCCCAATACCCAGTTAAATAGTTTTGAAATGGATGAAATTATATTTTATGGGTTCAAGATGTGCCACATTTTCTGAGAGGACACAGACTTTGGTGTTAAGCCATTGCTATAATTCGTGCACCTAGTAAGATTGTTAAAGAAACTAGAGAAAAATTTATGACACGTTTGGAGGAGTAGGATAGCAAGAATCATCATGTCTTAACATGGTTTCAAAACACTTCGATTCAATTTATTAGATTTCAATTTGGTTGCCTCAATACAGCAAAGAAAGCATAGGATTTGCTTGCCGGCTGATAATCTACCTCTAATTTTGCCCATTAAGATTGGTTGTTAATGAATATGCATCACATGCATCAGGGGACTGGTCAGTCTATTTGATGGTTTTTATTAGTGATGGGCTTAAGGCCCATCTGCCCATGTTGGGCCTAAAAGCCCGGCCCACAAGAGTAGGGCCCATGGATGAAGGGGCACGATTAATTGTTTTTTGGAGGGACATATATAAGGGAGGAGAGAGAGGGAGAACGCACCTTTTGGCATTAATGTACGTATGTCTCCTCTCTTTCCAACGCTCTCTCTCTCAAATAGAAGAAACAAGTAAGCATAAGGCAACTTTTTCTTCCCTTCCAAGCGGCATCGTCATCGGATCGAACATGACCAAATTCTCTTCCTCTTATCGGCGTCGGTGTCTAATCTGTGGCCAACAAGGCACGCTCGAATCCGTGATGTGCTTTAGGATCGGTGATACGTGATTTTCCGGGCTTGTCTTCCGCATTCGTTTTAGGGGTTCGATTTAGTGTCGAATCCGCTTTTCGGGATCCGTTGATCCCAACATTGGTATCGAGTCCTAGTTCATGTTTTCCTAACCCTTTTTCATGTTTTTTGATTGATTTTTCGCAAAGAAATACGGCCAACACGGATCGGGGCGAGAAATCCCGACACCCGAGCACTGTTCGTCTGTTTTTTCGAGTTTCTGTAAGTCGAAATCGATTTCTGAAAGTTTAGAGTGAAAGGGCTCGTTGAGACGAGTCTGGCGACATGTCGTGCGCCGCGGGAGATGCCACATGCGCCCACACGCGCGGCCGAAGCAGCTGCGCGTGGGCGCCACGCGCCGGTCGGCGAACTGGCACGTGTGCGACTCCGGCGGCGAACCGGCACGCGCCGGTCGGCGGATCGACGCGTGCTGACGTCAGCATGACGTCACCCAATGGTCGGTAATCGCTGGGATGACGTCAGCGCCGACGACGGTTGGCCGGGCGGTCACCGGCCGGCGACCCGACCCGACCCGACCCACGGGCGCCCGGCACGAGCGGCACGGCCGGCCGACGGCGTCTGCGTGACATCAGCCAGCGCACGCGTGCGGCACATGCGGTTGGTTCGTCCGACCCGCCCGACCGGCCCGACCGGTCCGACCGGCCCGACCGGTCCGACCGGTCCGACCGGTCCGACCGGTCCGACGACCGACGACCTGACCGTTGACCGACGACGGTTGACCGTTGACCGACGACCGTTGACCATTGAACGTTGACAAAAAAAAAAAAGAGAGGAAAAGAATGTGTTTCTTTTTCAATTAAGTCTATGTGGATTATTTGTGATCCCTTATTTGTTCTGCACTTGTTGCAGGGACGGTTCTGCATTTGTTGTAGGAAAAATGCCTCCCCTCAGGTTGCGCACACCTATTCGCGCAATTATCGATGAACAAAAGGAAAGGCTTTCTAAGTTGATAGCTGAGCTGACTGATCATCGATGGAAGAGTGGTGACTTAATTGATCATGTCCTTGAGGTCAATAAAAAAATTCAAAAGGTCATATGGAATGGTCGTCCTATGCCACAGTCAGAGATGGTGCGATTTTTCATGAGCACTCTTCCACCTGAATGGCAAGAAGTGTTGAATCGCATATGGGATGTCAACGGAGCTACTTCATATAAGAAAATTGTGATGGATTTTGTAAATGAATATTACTGCATTGTTACAAGGGAAAAGATCAAGAAATTGAACAAAAGAGGATCTTTCCCAGTTCGTGTGCTGGCTTGGTGTTAGATGTATTGGCTGTTTTTTGTTAAGTGTGCTTTGTGGACATCTTATGTAATGTTTAACTACCTGATTGTTATTGAAGTAGCAACCTATATGTTAGTTGTATTATGTGAAAGCATAATTGTTTTATTAGATGTCAATTATCTGTTGCTTTCTGTTATTGCTAGTTGCTATGGGTAGTTAGCTGTGGGTAGTTATAGAAGTTTTTGTAACTTCATAGAATTTATTTTGCATAAGACAATTATATTAATGATAGTTTTAAGTTAGGATTTTGGAGGATGATTGGAAACTTAGTGACCTTTTGATTCTGAAACCTTACTTGAAATTGTTTATTAATATGATGGGTCTGTGCAAAAGGGATGCATAAATGATAGACATTAACTAATTCGTGCATATATGTCTGATGTGTTCAGATCAATGGCTTCAGCCACAAAAAGCATAGTTGCCGAGCTGAACAAAGGTAAAAAGCTCAATGGTGACAACTATGAGATATGGCACATGAAAATCCAATATGTCTTTGGAAGAGCAAGAGGCACTTGAAGCTCTTAACTTGACCATGGTAGAACCTGAAGAAGGAAACACTGCACAGCACAAGAGAGATAAGGAAGCTTTTGTTGCATGGAAAAGAAAGAACTCTCTTGCTCGCATCACGTTGCTGAGCAGCATGGAAAATGACGTCATGCGAGAGTTTAGGCGTTTTGACAATGCCAAAGAAATGTGGGAGGCATTTGCAGCTAGATTTGGTCATACTTCGGTGACCCCGAGACTGAGACAAACTCACTATTAGGTTTGACTCTTACAAGAAGCCTCATGGTCGAGACCATGAAGCAACATCTTAGAAAGATGTCAAACATGATAAATGAGCTGAAAGATGCTGGCCATGTCCTCACGAATGAGCAGCAAGTGCAAGCAGTGATTCGTTCATTGCCTCAGAGTTGGGAGCATATGAAGGTGCACCTACCCATAATGAAAATATCAAAACTTTTGAGGATGCAGTGCGCCATCTTGAGCTGTAAGAGGACCACTTTTTGGCGGCTAAGCCGGATGCCGAACTCTATCATGTTAGTTCTAGCTCACATGGAGCTTCGAGCTCCAAGCGCAAACGTCATAACTGGCTTGATAAAGGGAAAGGCAAGGAAGCAGGTCCTTCAGGGAAGAAACCCAAGTTTAACCAACATGAAAGAGGAAAGCGTCATCGCATGAAAAAGCTTGCAAGGGTGAAATGCTACAACTGTGACAAGAAGGGTCACTATGCTCGCGACTGTCGTGAGCCAAAGAAGGTATGCACCCCTTATACTTTTCAGAACTTTGCTTTTGTGTCGAGTTCTGTGTTCTTAACTGAGTCTAATCCTTTGTGGACCGTGGATTCAGGAGCAACAGACCATGTAGCGAAGGATAGAGGATCCTTCATGGAATTTCGACGAGTACCAACTAGAACTAAGTGGATCTATGTGGGAAACAACTCCAGAGCTAAAGTGAAAGGAATTGGCACATGCCAACTGAATATGCGTGGTGGACGCACTTTGTTCCTACATGATGTGTTGTATGCTTTGGAGATTCGTCGGAATTTAGTGTCTGTTTTAGTGTTGGTTAAATTAGATTTTAATATGAACTTCTATAATAGAGGTGTGGATTTGTTTTTGAATACAAATTACTATGGTTGTGGTTATTTTCTGAATGGTTTCATTGTATTAGATATTGATTATGTTAATGCAAATGTTTGTTATTCCCTTCTCACGTCTCCTAATACATATGATAATGATGTGAATGTATGGCATGCTAGACTTGGTCACATTGGCCAACAGCGTATGAATAGACTAGCCAAAGAGGGCTTGTTGGGCAACATTGAAAAAGTCGATTTGCCCATATGTATGCATTGCTTAGAAGGGAAAACGACAAGGAAACCATTTGGAAAAGGTAAAAGAGCTTAATTTCCTCTGCATTTAATCCATTCTGATGTCTATGGTCCAATGAATGTGAGAGGAAGGCATGGGGTTGTTTATTTCATCACTTTTATAGATGATTATACTCAATTCGGATATGTCTATTTGATTTCTCATAAATCTGAAGCAATAAGTTGTTTCAAAAGGTTTATGAACCTGGTAGAGAATCAATTAGACAAGAAAATAAAAGCATTGAGATCTGATCGATGTCGAGAATATTTATCTGATGAGTTCAGAAAATTATGTGATGAAAAAGGAATAGAAAGACAGTTATCTATTCCATATACTCCTCAACAAAATGATGTTGCAGAGAGAAGAAACAGAACCCTACTGGAAATGGTTAGGTCCATGATGGCACATGCTAACTTACCTATTACCTTTTGGAGTGATGCGTTGTTAATCACTGCCTATATACTTAACCGTGTGCCTTCTAAATCAGTTACTTCCACTCCATATGAGTTATGGACAGGTAGAAAACCGGACTTAAGTTTTCTTAAGCCATGGGGTTGTGCTGCCTATACACATGAGTCCTCTCGCAAGTTTGGGAAATTAGGGTCCCGTGAGGAAAGAAGAGTATTTTCATAAGATACTCGGAACACTCGAAAGGGTATGTGTTCATAGGTGAGCAGGAAAGTGGGAGTATAACTGAATTTGAATCACGGGATGTGACATTCTTAGAGGATGAATTTCCTAAGAAGGGTGAAATAGGGGAAGATCACTCCCTATTTGAAACCTTGGATCAAGATAATGATATTAGTGGAGTTCGTCCAAGTGGGAGTAATATGAGAAATGATGAATTGAATTCAACTCATTCTCAATTACAACCACATAAGGAGACGACATCATCATTATCTAATCCAAGTGGGAGCATAATGGGGAATGATGTGCAAAGTGTACAATCTCCCATACGGCGAGCAAGTCGCCAAAGTATTCCCCGTCGACGTTTTGACATTGAAGGGAAACTTTTATGGTTGCTCCACAAGATGAGGATGAGCCAAGAAATATTAATGAGGCTCTAAATTTCCATAGTAAGGAAAAATGGATTCATGCAATGGAAGAGGAAATGGAGTCAATGAAATCAAACCAAGTCTGGGAACTGGTTGATCTTCCAAAAAGACGCAGAGCTATTGGGAACAAGTGGGTTCTCAAAATAAAGCGAAAGGCTGATGGCTCGATAGAAAGGCATAAGGCTCGCCTTGTGGCGAAGGGGTATAATCAACATGAAGGAATTGACTATGAAGATACGTTTTCTCTGTAGTGAGATTTACCTCGATTCGCATTATTCGGCAATAGTGGCTAGTATGGATCTTGAGTTACATCGAGATGGATGTAAAGACTGCTTTCCTCAATGGAGAATTAGAGGAAGAAATATATATGGAACAAGCTGCTGGTTTCATAGTAAAAGGTCAAGAAGAAAAGGTATGTCGACTTATGAGATCGATATATGGCCTTAAGCAGTCATCGAGACAATGGTATATACGTTTTCATAATGCCATAATGGCATATGATTTTACAATGATTGATGAGGATCATTGTGTATATATCAAAAGATCCAAGGATCAATTTGTGATCATATCATTATATGTTGATGATATACTAATTGCCGGAAGTAATATGGAGTTTGTTCATACTGTCAAGAGAAGGTTGTCTTCCAACTTTGAGATGAAAGATATGGGTGAGGCTGCATACATTCTTGGAGTTAAGATTTCAAGAGATCGTTCGAAGAGATCGTTATATCTTTCGCAAGAAACATATATAAACAAGGTTCTTGAACGATTTCGTATGCAAGATTGTAAACCCATAGACACTCCTATTGCAAAAGGTGAAGGATTGAGTCATAGATTGTGTCCAAGGACTCCACAAGAGAAGGAACAAATGAAACATGTTCCTTATGCTAGTGCTGTTAGGAGCTTGATGTACGCTATGATGTGTACAAGAGCCGACATATGTTTTGCAGTTGAAATGGTGAGTAAATACCAATCCAATCCAGGTCTAGCACATTGGAAAGCCGTTAAGAGAATACTGAGGTATCTGAAGGGAACTGCTGATTACAAGTTGAATTACCAAGGAAAGGATCTGTGACTTGAAGGCTATTCAGATGCTGATTGAGGAGGAGATTTAGATGAAAGAAAATCTACCTCAGGATTTGCTTTCTTACTGAACAATGGCGCCATATCATGGAGTAGTAAGAAGCAAACGTGTATAGCCTTATCCACGATGGAAGCTGAGTTCGTGGCATTATCAGCAGCGTACACAAGAAGGAGTTTGGCTTAAGAGATTTTTGGATCATTTAGGTGTTATTGAGAAAGCTGCAAATCCATTATTGGTTAACCTGTGATAGCCAAGCAGCTATAGCGTACACCAAAGATCCAAAATATCATGGCAAGACCAAACATATAGATACCAAGTATAACTTTGTCAAAGATATGGTTGCACAAAATGATGTGAACTTACAGTACATATCTACGCATAGAATGGTAGCAGATCCTATGACAAAACCAATACCTAGAGATGTGTTTTGTGGTCATGTAAAATCTCTAGGATTGCGTAGAGTCTGATGTACTGAATTGTAATTTCCCTGAGTTGTTCACATTTATGAATTTTATTTTTTCATTGTTAATGCCTATGAATCTTTGTTTGATCTTTATGCATCTTAATGCTCAGTGCATTACTTTAAGTTGAGAAAGTATGTCAGACAGATAAAAGATTAGCCCACTCACACGGGTAATCGCCTCTATTTATTGTGTGATAAATAGAAATGAGACTATTTTTAAGCTTATTATCTAGGTGATAATCGAGCTCAAGCTTAAAATACGTATGTCGCCTTAACTGAGTGTTAAGATGAGAACATAATACTTACTATGTTCGAAAGTAAAATACCCCACATATTTTACTTTATCTGTCTAAGATGCCAGATGTGAGTTCTGATGAATTTTGTGATTGAGTAGATACGTGAACTCAAGTTAGACATTCGGTATGTCTGAACTATCATATGTACGGTATTGAAAAGGTGTAGACATACGCTCCATGGGAAAGGAGTTAATACCGTAATACGTATTTCATACTACGTATGCATGAGCTGACCAATAAGAGTGGCAAAAAGTTTGATCTCAACTTTTATGACGTGTGAGACTCTTGAGGAAAAGAGTTCCTCATTTTTAGTGCCCTCATGACTTTTACTTATTCTCAAGATTTCTATTTAGTGTTTGCTATCTTAGGATGTTGCCAATGGTCATGAGTTGATTCGATCTAATGGGACATTTCTAGAAAAGCAAGCTGAACTGAAATTGAGAGTTTGAAGGAAAGAGGAAGATCGATTTTGGAGAATCACATTGTAGATTTGTATTCACTGGTCGACCAATTATGACTGTCTTTGGGATAATTATAATTGTGAATACAATATATATATATATATATATATATATATATCATTGTTTAAAAGAGATCAAGATAGATATAAATGTGATCGATCGATCTAGGGTACTGCATACTAAATCTACTCAGATTGTGACGTTCATTATGAGCTGCTATATATTCCTAATAGATGTATAGCAACGAGCTCTCAAAGTATGCTGGTCGCACAGATTATTCACTGGTATGAATGTTGAAGAGAGGTAAAGAGAATTCTGTTCAGCCCACCATGTGTGAGTGGGAGATGATGGTTTTTATTAGTGATGGGCTTAAGGCCCGTCCACCCATGTTGGGCTTAAAAGCCCGGCCCACAAGAGTAGGGCCCATGGATGAAGGGGCACGATTAATTGTTTTTTGGAGGGACATATATAAGGGAGGAGAGAGAGGGAGAACGTACCTTTTGGCATTAACGTACGTACGTCTCCCTCTCTTTCCAACGCTCTCTCTCTCTCTCTCAAATAGAAGAAACAGTAAGCACAAGGCAACTTCTCCCCTTCCAAGCGAATTATCGTCATCGGATCGAACAGAACCAAATTCTCTTCCTCTTATCGGCGTCGGTGTCTAATCTGTGGCTAACAAGATACGCTCGAATCCGTGGTGTGCTTTAGGATCGGTGATACGTGATTTTCCCGGGCTTGTCTTCCACATTCGTTTTAGGGGTTCGATTTAGTGTCGAATCCGCTTTTCGGGGATCCGTTGATCCCAACACTATTAACAATTTTTTATCCTCTATAATTAACGCGCCTTATATGAGTTACAATGGCAAGTGGCCACTGATGCTCACAAGTTTGCTAAATATCGTGATTGTATGCATATTATGCAATTTCTAATGGCACTTAATGATGAGTTTGAACTTGTGTGAGATTTACTTCTACATCGAAATTTGTTACCTCCTCTTGAAATAGTTGCCTTGGAGTTGTTAAATAAAGAGACTTGGCTTGCTACTTTGAAGGCGTATTGCACCATACTGTCCACTCCTATAGACATGGTGCTTGCCACCCCCTTTGTCTTCCTCATAGACCATATTGTACATACTGTCACCTAAATGGTCACCTATAGGGACAAACAACCAACCCTAATATAAAGGTCCACCAGCATGCCCATCCACAAATGTTACCACTGGGGGTGATCATAGTCCAGGTTGGGCTGGTGCAACACATAATCCAGGGACCAACTCTTACTGTGTTGATCCTTAATTTTTGGAACCAAGGATTGACTCGATTAAGTCTGGGATCAAGGATCGGACCAACTATCACGCCCCAATCCTCGAGTGTGTGCCCATCCCTCGGTGGTCGATAAATTTTGCGATGTCCCAGGACGCGTTGCCGACCCATTTACTTTTAATGCACATGCGGAAGCGAAACAATTACCCCTGACAACAACCAACACAGGATAGAAAAGCAGGAAACACATTCACAACCAAAACGCTTTTATAAACACCTTGGTTTATATACATACTAGTCTATAAACAGGAGTCTACAAAAGATCGGTCCTCAAAACAAAGCTATCCTATGACCAGCTAGCCTGACCCATTTACTGATCCTTCAGTCTCCATAGGCTCTGGGGGTGCCGGGTCCTCCACAGCACCATTAGGAAAGTTGGCTGCACTCTCGCCTAGAGTGGCATCAACTACCACAACGGGAATTTCAAAACCCTGGAGGAGACCCACATGGAATCCATTGAAACCGTAGCGAAACCACGCTCTAAACCAATGAGATACCCTTTGAGGTAGGCCCTCATCGACCCAGACAGTGGTCACCACAAGTTCATAGACCCATTGACCCCCTAGGGTATGATAATCAAAACTCCGATCGGTGACCCTCATCGGCCTACCAAAACGTTTCGGAGGAACCACCATCTAAGGACTTGAAAAGGTTGAGCCCATGACGGGGTGAGATAATGTCTCAGTAAGTTCACCCCCTAAACTTCGACTAGGAAGAAAATATGTCTAGAGGCAACTATACATACAAGTTAGAAGACTTACCTTGCCTCAGTTCCCTCCTGTATGTCAGTACAATTCATAATCTCAACCAATCAAATCAGTCCAATTGATTCAATACCATCGATACCATCTATCAATCAATCGATACAATCACTACTCACACAAGCTGAAATAGATGGTTATAGCTCTTACAAGCTGATATATAGATAATAGCTCGCACAAGCTAATATATAGATTGTTGCTCTCATAAGTTGATAAACAATCATTGCTCACACAAGCTGATATTTAGATCATTGCTCTCACAAACTGATAAACGATTATTGCTCACACAAGTTGACGATTATGCTCACACAAGCTGATACATGATAAATCAATCCCGGCCAAGGACCTTGTGCTTTGCATACCAATTCCTCAATTAAAATAATGAACTTGGCCTAATATCATCATGTTAAAAATACCCAATAAAAATAATCGTGTGTGGGTACACGGTCGATTTGAACCAAAATGCCATATCTTTCCGTTCAAAAATCCCACTATTTAATATAGT
This sequence comes from Eucalyptus grandis, assembly GCF_016545825.1. NCBI lineage: Eukaryota > Viridiplantae > Streptophyta > Magnoliopsida > Myrtales > Myrtaceae > Eucalyptus > Eucalyptus grandis. The sequence continues at coordinate 41,155,627 of NC_052619.1, forward strand.
GTCTAAAAACATTTTTGGCGTTAAAAACCGACGCCTCGGTATTTTCTAAGGGATAAATACCAACAATTACAATCACCACTCAATTTACACAAAATAGCATTCAATTGAAGAAACTAAACACACCATTGCAATTGGCATAAAATTCCGATCATCGTCTATCTCGGTATAATTTCCGGAAAATAATAAATAATTAAATAAATACAATTAATTACTAATAATACAAACTTTGGCCGGAAATGCTTAATTAACCACCCGAACGGGTTAGGAAAATTTCTGAATCTATCTAGATAAATAGCACAACTTATCTAGTCTCTAATCTATCCGTTCTAACCACCTAACATGTGCAAACGAATAATTAAATCACTAATCCATTCTAACTAACCACCTAAACTATACTTAGCCTAAACTAATTACCCCTTAAATGTCATTTACTCCCCAAGTAGAGTTTAGCAAGTAAACTCAATGGTTTAGCGATTCGGTGAGTCCACGACAACAGCGATGCGGAGACGGGCGACAAACCTCCTAGTGGCGACGCCAAACAAGGATCGGAAGATGCCTAAAACGAGCCTTGAAGCCTCAAAGCCCTTGCTGGCTTTCGGTATTGGTTGCTGGGCCGAGAGAGCTGGCATGGGCTCGGCTTGGGCTGGAAACGGCGAGACGGGCTGGCGGAGACTACTGCGGGCGACGGTGGTTGCTTTGGCAACCTAGATGGTGGTCTGGGGTACTCGATGGCAACTAGGAATGGCTCGGGGGACGGCTAGGACAAGGACGACGGCGCATGGGCGCGCAGAGTGCTGAGCTGGGTTCGCGAGTGGCGTGCGGTGGCGGTAGGGAGCTCCGGCGATGTGCGACGGGCTAGGGGGAGGTGCTGCTCAGATTCTCTGGTTCTTTAGAGCTTCAAAAGGTCTGAAAATGGAGAAAGCAAGTCTACTGAAGAAGAAGAAGACAGCTGAAGACTTGGAGGGACCCAATGGCCTAAATATCTCTTAGTTTGATCATTGCTTGGCCCCCACTTGTTTAGCCCTATCCTCAACCAATTTGCATCCCTCAATCTTCCCCTAGAAGCTTCATTTGATGGTTCAAATGTGCACACTCCTTGACCTACGAATTTTGGACCAATTCCCTCAAATCCACTTCAATTCCTCTTCAATTTTCTTCCAATTGGATTCAATTTGGCGTCTATAAATTCAACCAAGGTGCCATCATCCCACTCAACATTTTTCCTTGCCAATTTGTTCGCCTCGAATCCCAAAAACGTGACAAAAAACGGTCCTCTGATTTTTCCAGTCCAAAATACCCTTACTTTGAAAATTTGCCGAAAATCTCGGTTTGTAGAAAAATCTTCAGAGGATGAGACGATGGTTCTAAAATGAATCATGACATGACAGAGCTTTTAATTTCTCAAATCGGGTTCAAATTCGCGGTTAATTTCAATCTAGTGCGATTTTTGCGTGACCTAATCTACCGGGTAGCTTTTAGGAATTTTTAGTGCATATGACCCGTGGTTGATCATTTTCAAGCCACAACGTACATCTTCGATACATTGGCAACTCTCGGTTGTCGTGAAAATCTCGAGGTTTCAATTACGGACACAAGGTACCAAAATGACAGAAAAATCAGTCTAGTGCCGATCGATGAGAATTTTGCAATTAGGTGGAATCAACCACACTAAATCACATGGCTCAGTCGAGTTGACCTATCTCCAGTCTCTAATCGATTTTTAATTGTGCCGTAATGACCCTTGCAGACTAGCACGGTCGAGCAGTCGATTTCTGGTCGAATTCTCAAATCTATTGCGTTAAAATCCCTTAACGGCTTCACCAGATAGATTAGTTATCTCGTGAGTGATCATCTTAGAGAATAGAACTATAGGTGCGTCGATGAAAAGCCGATTCATTCAATTGAAAATAGAATTGGAAATTTAGGATGTCACACCAACCCTATGGGTTTAGTCTAGTTCTAGGGTCAACCTAAGAGCAATCGATAAACAAATTTATTATTTCAAATTACATATCCATCAACAGGGATGAGCCAGGAGAGAAGGGTGAGCCGTGAGGCGAGCGAACAGAGGCAAGCCATAAGGCGAGCAGTGAATGGCAAGCAGTGCTCACAAGTGAAAAGGGTTTCTAATTAGGGATTTGTTTCCTTATGATTCACTCGGCGATGAATGAAGCTAGTGAAGAGAGGTGAGCGACGATCAGGGCAAGTGTCAAGCATCAAATGGCTAGTAGGGCAACAGGGAGTGACGAGCGGCGCGAGCATTGAATGGAGAGTACTAAGCATGGTGACATCATGCAACGAGCAGGGTGAGGTCGAAGAGCATAAAGAAGAAACAAGAGGACAAAAAAGAAAGGAGAACAAGAGTACTAAAGAAGGAGTACACCATTTGATGCCCTTTAATGCCGTTCAACACCATTTAAGTTAGAGTTTGCTCTTTATAATAGATATAATATATAATATATAATATATAATATATCTAAAATATATAATATATATATAATCAGGATTGGTTCGGGTTGAACTAATCCTAAACTCTCAGTATCGAGGATAGGATCCTAGGACCAAGAACTGATCCGATCTCTCTAGGAATTGGACTAGGACCATTAAGGTTAGGCTAGTCTAGGGTTGGTCCAAGGTTGACTCTAGACTGATGCTCATCCTTAGTTGCCACAATTGAGGATTCCCCTAATAGCTCATCTATTACTCTATTTTCAGAGGATCGATGTTCTATTTTTTAAGAATTTGGCAGTTCCATCTCTATGTCCTAGCACTTCTGCTTAGTCTATGACTCGATGTACTTTTGATTCATGGTTCTTTGAGTCTTCTTGTTGCAATCACATGACTTCAAACTCCACTTTGTTTAATTAAAAGTCATTACCTTCATAAGCATCTAATATTTATACAACTTATAACTCATAGATGATAATTAGTCATAGTAGAAAATTTCCATGTCCACATTGTTATTATATAACACTTTCATTGTTCATACTCTCCTTAAACTAGATATTTGTGGGATAATTTTGTGAACTTGGTCTTGACATTCACATCTCTTCTAATGGTTGTGATGTGCAAAATCCACGAATAAGCCAATAATTGGAACATGCTATGAAGTGAGACACTTATTTGAGCTTATCTCTTTAAAGCTTTTGAACGCTCTTGTTAATTGTGCTAATACTGGCATTTTTGTTTGGGTCATGCTCTTTTTTTTTTTTTTTGGTTAGATTAAGTCCTTTGATTTTTACTGGTAATTTATATTCTATTGAAAACAAACATTTTGATTGCTTGCCATGTAAGTGGGAAAACATTATGCTTGCCATGTTAAACATTTTGATTGCTTTATGTGATTTAATTCATTCTAACAATTAAGGCCCATCTCTACTTCCATTATGAGAAAATCTCGTTATTTTGTGATTTTTGTGGATGATCATTCTCACTATACATGCCTTTATCTTATGAAAATCTATCTAAATTTTGTTGCCATGATCAAAATGCAATTCTCTTAAGATATCAAAGAACTTTATATTGATAACGTCTAGAAATATAGCTTCATGGAGAATCTCAATATTAACATAATGGAAGTATAGATAAAATTTTACTATACAAGTATCTCCAAAGGCATTGTTCGTGCATTTTAATAAAAATCATAAGAACCAAGGGGGTTAAACAACTATCTCTCATAGCGTGCTTTAAACGACTTCATTAAGATGTTGTTTAGTTCGAGCCTCATAAACATCAGACCTCTAGTTCAGACACATTGCCAATTGCATGTTGAATGGAATAAAAATCTTGGGATAATCACCACTAAAATTGTGCTAGAAACCTTGTGGAAATTATTCGCTGCACTCTTGATTTTTTAATCACGGCACCAACGAGAGAGAAAACCTTTTCTCTCATGCAGACATTGTCTTCTTTTTCTTCTATTATTGTTCATCAGCAACTGTTGCTAATCGCCCCTATTTTCTGTGCGATCAGCATTGCTGATCGCAGCACATGATGTGCAGTTGTGCACAAGGCACAGAGTGGTCAGCAACGTTTGTTGACTGTTTGCATGGTCAGTAACTGTTGTTGACCATGCAATTAATCTATTTTTAAGTTTCAATTAGAATTAAAATGCACACGAACGGCAATTTGCTAACCAAGTGCACTTTTAATTAATTAATTAATTAACTCCTTTTTTTTAATGTAAATTATACAATTAAAATATAAAAAGGGCATGATCTTCATGTGTGCATTTTGGGCACATTAATACGTGTTCACTTTGGGCGTGCGTGTGCATCATATGCGCGCGCTCATGACTAAAATAAAAATTAAATTAAATCTCATTTAATTTAACTTTAGCTTGATTCAATTCGAGTGCTGTGATTGCAAACATATTGCAATATCATCTCTCGCTCAACGTTGTCTTGAATTGGCTATGATGTGTGACATCTTTAGGTTTATCACTGAACTAGTAGTAAGACTTGCATTAACACATTAGTACTTCAAGAGAATTGATTGTCCCGATCAATCTCTAGGTCCTACAAGCCGTGATTGACATCTAGCAATATGTCATAACTAGCCAGATAGTATGAATACTATAAGAACATAGCATAATGAACTTGTTAGTTTTGGCTACAACGTAATTAAATCCCTCTGTCTTACTATGTCTTGATTGAACAATGACCAAGGAATATTTGTCAAGTCACCAATTAGATCTTATGCACAAACCTAATTAACAAGCATTTTATACGAGACATGAATTGTTCATTCTTGGTTACAACCTTGGCTAAGGATTTTAATGCAGTTTCATAATTACATTGTGTTGAATTTTAGTAAGGCAATCAAAAAAGAACACAAGGATTACGAGGTTCAGCAATGTGCCTACGTCCTCGGACAAAACTCTCAACTCTCTTATTTTTTTTTGTCATAACATTCTTTTGCAATTTGTACATAGGGTTCACCGCAACAAAAAAGGGAAATTTCAAAAAAAGGAAACTCAAAAATAGGAAAACTATCAATGCGGAGATTTGCCCACAATATGTCCTTTCCTTGAATAGGAGAGCAAATCTCGCCAATATCGCCAATACTCCCCCTCAAGTTGGAGCGAAGACATCGTCAGAGGTCAACTTGTTCACCATATCCTGAAATACTCCCTTGGGTAAAGCTTTGGTGAAGACATCAGCAAGTTGATCCCCACTACGAATATATGGTGTCTCTATTGTCTTATCTTGAACCTTTTCCCTTATTATTCTCTAAGGGATGTCCTGGAGGAAGATCCATATAAACCTCTTCTTCTAAGTCTCCTTGGAGGAAAGCATTCTTCACATCCATCTGAAACAATGGCCAGCTATAGTTAACTGCCACAGATAGAATGACATGAACAATGTTCATTTTCACTACAGGAGCAAATGTGTCCTTGTAGTCTATCCCATATGTTTGAGTATACCCTTTTGCAACGAGTTGAGCTTTGTACCTCTCAACCGAACCATCACTATTGTATTTGATCTTGTAAATCCACCGACATCCAACTGTCTTTTTCCCGTTTGGCAATTTAACAAATTCCCAAGTATGGTTACGGTCCAATGCTTGAAGTTCATCTTTCATGGCATTCACCCACACACTACTTTTACATGCTTCCAAGAAGGTATTGGGTTCCTGTTGATTTTCAATTGTAGATAAGAAACTTAAATAATTATGGGAAATTCTATCATACCCAATAAAATCTTGAATAGGATGTTGAGTCGTATGATATGTTACAAAATCACGGAGCCGTGTTGAAGGCCTTGGAATGCGTGATGACCTGCGGGTTGAGGCTGAGATATTAGGTACCATATCTGCTGGATCTACCTCTGTTGCATTTTCAACCTCTACTTCCAAATTAGCCCCATCTGTTGTAATGGCAGCTATATTAGGAACGGCATCGACATTAGGGACAAGCTGACTCCCTTGAACAGCCGTTGTTGGAATTTCCTCTTGATCCAACATTGAATCCCTGATAGGTAGGATAGGAAGCAAAAATTCAGAATAGTCATTTTGCTCCCCCTGAATTTGATTCCTAGCAAAAAACATGTAAGCCTCATCGAAGACAACATCACGAGAAATATAAACACGTCTAATACTTGGTTCATAGCATTTGTATCCCTTCTTGACATTTGAGTATCCCACAAACACACACTTTCGAGCCCGTGGATCCAGCTTGTCACTAGATTGAGAATGCACATAACACACACATCCAAAAATCCTTAGGTGCGAGATACCAAATTTTCGGCCATATAGACTTTCAATTGGAACTTTATACCCCAACACTTTACTAGGCAAACAATTGATTAAGTAGCAGCTAGTAAGGACTGCGTCAGCCCAATATGCCTTGGGTAAATTTCCTGAGAATAACAATGCTCGGGTAACCTCAAGCAGATGCCTATTTTTTCTTTCAGCAACTCCATTCTGCTGCGAAGTTCCAATGCAGGAGGTCTGATGAATGACTCCCAAGCTACGCAGGAACACTTGAAAAGCCCGATTGGTATATTTAGTTCCATTGTCTGTACGAATAATCTTCACCATAGTGTTAAATTGATTTTTCACCATATTGCAAAAATCTTGAAACACAGTCATAACTTCACTCTTGGATTTAAGCAGATAAAGCCATGTAGCTCGAGATTTATCATCAATAAATGTAACAAAATACTTGAACCCCTCCTTAGAGTCAATAGGAGAAGTTTCCCAAACATCCGAGTGAACTAAATCAAAAAACTGTTCTAATTTATGTGTACTATGTGAAAAAGGTAACCTATGCTGCTTAGCATAATGACAAGGATCACAACAATTGGAATCATAACTTAAAGTCATATCAATAGCATGTAACACCCAATCAGAGGGATGACCCAGACGCCAATGCCACAACCGGGAAGTGTCAACAGTCTTCCTTTGTGCCATCAACGCTTCGTTGTTGAGGTCCACCATATACAGCCCATTCTGCAACCGCCCTTCACCAATCATCCTCCTGGTGATTCGATCTTGAAAAAACACCTTTTGAGGAGTAAAAATAACATTGCAATTCCCCTTATTAGTATATTTGCTAACTGACATTAAATTTGAGGATAATTCAGGTACCAACAATGCTTCAGAATTATTTGAAAAGAAATTAATTTGTCCAACACCACTAGTTGGAACCTGCCCACCATTAGCAATAGTAATAGGTGGATATGACACACCTGAAGTATTATTGGATAGCAAGTTTGGAGAACTACACATGTGGTCTGTAGCACTAGAGTCAACAATAAACTGAGTTTTGGATAAAGCTGACTAAGCATGGACATTACTAGACGTTATAGCCAAATTTCCGGTTTCGGTGCTAGAAGCGTTCGTTTCATTGCCATGTATATGAAGTAATTGCTGAACTTGTTGAGACAAAGCCTCCAACTTGGATTGAAAATCGTTTGGATTTTCTTGGATTGCCACCTTAGCTTCCGAACCCTGTCTTTGGAAAGACGCAAATGCGGATGAAGAACCCAACACCTCTCTTTGGAATGGCCATTGTGATTGCAATGGTCACAATGGAACTGTGCTGGTTTCTTAAATTTTCCTTTGGCAAACCGAGCAGTGGAGTCTCCTTGCTTCGTGTTGATAGCACGTGGGCCGATTGTTCACCAAGCTCTCCCGATGTAATTGGGCTGAAGGCATGACGCGTCTCCTTGTTTCCTCACTTTGGATTATGGCATAAACTTCATTGAAAGTGGGCAATATACGACTCATAAGAATTTGACGTTTGGTGTCCTCAAATTCAGGCTTGATACTTGCTAACAATTGAAAGATTTTATCTTGCTCTTCTTGATTGACATAATCCATCACATTCTGGGTCACAGGTCTATACTGACGAAGCTCATCCCATTGCTTCTTCATTTTTCCCAAGTGTTCAGTGAAAGATTGTGTTGCGCCTTGCTTAGAAGAAGCAAGTCCTTGTTGCAGTTCAAAGATCCGAGATGCATTCCTGGCTTGACCATACATCTCGTTTATCGAATCCCACAACGCCTTGGCTGACTCTGAATATGCAAATATCTCGTAGATCTCTGGTTCCATGGAATTGAATATCCAAGACATCACACTGTGGTCATTCGCTTGCCATTAATCAAATTTGGGATCCATCACGAGAGGGGCTCTAATCTTCCCATTGATGTGACCAAGCTTCGATCTACCCCCAAGAGCAACAGTTACAGCCCGTGACCAGGGAAGGTAATTTCTTTCGTTTAGCAACAATGAAGTCAACCGCTGATTGTTTGTCTCATGCACCTTTGTTGTGTTGGATGCATCTCCTGACTTCTTTGACCCATCCATGACGCTTTGCTAGTAATAACAATGATATGACAGCAACAACGAGAGGAACAAGCACTAACCGAAGAATGCAGATTGTTGTAGAACAGGAACAGTCTCGAACATAAGCAGATCGAGACAATCAGATGTGCATAAAACAAACCGAAAAAAAAAAAATCACAGGTTGAATCAAACTTGCTCTGGTACCATGTTGAATTTTAGTAAGGCAATCAGAAAAGAACACAAGGATTACGAGGTTCAGCAATGTACCTACGCCCTCGGACAAAACTCTCGACTCTCTTATTATTATTATTTTTGTCATAACATTCTTTTGCAATTTGTATATAGGGTTCACCGCAACAAAAAAGGGAAATTTCAAAAATAGCAAACTCAAAAATAGGAAAACTATCAATGCAGAGATTTGCCCACAATATGTCCTTTCCTTGAATAGGAGAGCAAATCTCGCCAATATCGCCAATAGATTGCATAGGAAATCGTAACAAGGAGACATATTTCGTATTGTGCACATGTGTAAATTTATATACGAACGAACTATGACTATCAAGTAGAAAGATGGATCAATGAGCTAGCGCTACGCATACTCGCGAACCATAGCTGTTCAACATACAAGTCAACACCATGCTTGAGGCCTAAAGATTATTTTACACAAGACTAGAGTATGAATGATTAGACATTGACCATGCTAAAAGCTTCCATATCACTAATCATTCTATATGTGTCACATTCATTGAACTTATCATTCTATATGTGTCACATTCATTGAACTTATCTGCTACAAGTATCTGTATTCTAACTCGTGCATCATAATATCCAATGACTTGTAACTCGTTATTGTCTTACTCATACAATACTTAATGATGAAGCTAAGAACACATTGGTCTTAATAGGATCATTTATATCCACTCAATGATCCATCAATCGGGAATGGTTTAGATATTCAATCTAATTGTGAGCCCGTCACACATATTTTTACCGTCCAAGAATAGGTCCGGTCACAACTGATCTTATGAAATTATTCATACATATATATATATATATATATAATTGGATAAATAAATGAATATTTCTTTGTCATTAATTAAATAATAAGATTGACAATACAATTGAAATCCCTAACATGTAGCTCTTACTTGGTAACTTTAGAGCATACATCCAACAACGTGACCATGGTAAGACTAGATTTCTCACGTGGTTTGACTAGATGCAAAGGTTGGAATACGAGCAAATTCAACAATTTGCATATGAACATTATGAGGTTCCTCATTGGTCATGATAAAGATTTTCAAAGAGACTAAGTAATCAAACACTTCTCATTGGCGATAAGCAAGGGCCACCAAGGAAAGGCAATCAGCTACATTGGCGACCATTGTGATAGAGTTGTGCTATTGATGGTTTTGTGGTGTTAGAAATGTGGAATTGAGATATCAATACTAGCTATTACTGGTAATCCAATTTTTCACTTCTCAAAAAAATCCTGAGTCATGTGGAATTCATTTATACGTTTTGATTTCTCTCCACGTATAAAAAATATAGGAGTTACAATCTCTTTCCTGGAGGAAACCAATTCCGCATTGAACCAAATGAACCCTAACTTTTTTTTTTTTTTTGCCTTAATCTCTCTCTCTCTCTCTCTCTCTCTCTCTCTCTCTAAAAAAAAAATATGCTGCAATACAAGCCTTTAGTTATGGCTTCGTCTTTGTATATTTTCTTTAGAACTAAATCAGCAAGTTGTTAAAATACTTAGGATTAAATTAACACAATTGAAAAGTTTAAGACTAAATGGGTCATTGTACGATAAATTTAGGACTTTTTGGCTAATTGACTCCACCATTTTGATTAGCTTTTAAAGGCGCTCCTCCAAGTTGTGTAAGTTTGCACATGAAACTATTTTATCACTCAAATCCGTGAACATTGCTTGATTCGAAGACAAATGATTCATCATGATGTTCGAAACATTAAAAAACCGAGAAAGTTGCAGCGGCTTGAGAGTTGGGTCACTAGGTAAAGATCACTTTATAACCAGTATCCATGCACTTTATGTTCATCTGCATTTCCAAAAGAATAGCCATCCCTACTCCTCACGTTAATCCCACAAGTCTCTTTATCCATTTTCATTTTCTCATGGTTCTTTGCACGGTTGCCAATTTGTCACTTAAGGCATAGATATAGGTGCCTCACTTCTCAACAACAAAGGATGAATTTTCTGTCTGGGTCAATAACAGGACAGCCCATGCGCTGGAAAACACATTATTAGGTGAAAAACTCACCACGATGCAAGTTAAAATCTAGCAGATGCAGAGGTCGATACCCGTTGGCATTGGTCAATTCCTGCCGGAAGCACCACTTTGGACTTTGCCATTTGATTAGTCTATAGAAATTGGTTTTCCCAAAAGGGCTCCATAATTTACACACCTCAGTTTTCGAGAACAATTTCAGCCCTTTCAATATTGCCATGTCTGCAACAGCCATCATTCAGGACCATGTATAAAGCCACCGGGGACCAGTTCATCTCCTTCAACCAAGTGAATATCTTGAGACCCCGGTCCAAGTGACAGGCTTCGCAGCAGCATTTCACCATGATCCCGGGACTCCACTTGTTGACAATTCCGACTTTGGCTCTGGGATCACTGAACAAATGCCATGCCTCGTTGAACGAGCATGACCGAAAGAGAGAACTCTGCAGATTGTTGAAGGTGCTCCAACTGGAGATGAGTCCATTTTTCGCCATTTAGGTAAAAAACTCATGGATTCACTCCTATGGAGATTGTAAAAGGGCAAGAAGGATTGATTCACCTGGATTGGGATTGAATTGATCTAAGTTCTTGTAGGGTTGGGAGATGTGATCAAAGATAAGGCATCAAGTGACGGATTTCTATCATTTCTTAAGCGACAGTGAGAGCTTGGCAGGTTCCTTCTCTCACTGTCTTTCCCCTTTATTTATCATGTTGGCAAGTTCAATTGTCAATTGTCGTTCAATTTCAAGTTCTACGGATTGCAAGATCCCATAAGTTGCCTCTGAATAAGACTTTGGCCATCTTTTAATTAGTTCGAGACAACTCCATGATCTATCAAAAGTTAGTTTATGCTATCAAAACTCAGTTACCAGCCAACGTTAAGAATGTTATGATCAGATCGACGAAATTACTGTCACAGGATACAATCTTGTCTCGTTCTTTTGATGCAGACAAAACTGTCTAAAGTAATCTCTCGCTCTCAACTCGCATCTCATGCTTGCGCAACCAACTTCAAAGGCGGTTAAAGAATAGCATACTTTTGCACCTTCAAGTGCAGGTAATTTGCTACTAGTTGCAGAAGAAGTTTGGCCAATTCCTTCTTTGATCAATGACCCCGCCAATTTGAATATCATTCTGGACTACCAAAAGAGAACTGTTCTCTCAACGAATAAACGTGCACATGTGAATGTGGTGATTACAAACCAAAGAATGTTGAATCACTGGAAGAAGCAAGAAAAATTTCCCAGGAACCAAGGGCTGAATAGCCCTGAGGGAATCAATTGTGAGCTAGCTTAAGTGGGCCGTGCTTAGTCACTTTGCAATGAAAAGATCAATTCGACGGTGGGAAACTCACATAATTGCCAGGACGCGAGAACACAATCTGCATCCAAAGTTCATCGAAAATTACACTTTGAAAAGGAAGCACCAGAATAAAAAAAAAATGCATTTGTAATCTGCACTAGTGTATTATTTTACATTCAACTTGACCAGAGCGAAAGAAAACTTCTCCTATCAAGGGGAAAGAAAGTAGTACTACTTAAAATAATGAGGCATTACCTGATAATTTCCAAGCATGTGCGACTTAAAACCAGCTGTGCAATAGTCGAAGCAGTATTCCCATGTCCTTATGAACTTTTCATTGAATCCCAGAGCCAGTATTTTCCTGCAAAAGGAGAAAACTGTCATGAATGACTAATAAACTGGGAGATATTGTAACAAAGTGTTGCAGCATTGTGTCACGAGTCACCTCTTTTTCTACATGAAGTTATTCCTCCAACACCGAAGCGTTCGGTAGTAATGGATATGTGGTCCATATGTTCCACGCTGTGGTGGAAGGTCTTTTGGTGAATAAATGAAGTGAAGAAGAACAAAGAAACTTATGTGCTTAAAGTTACACAATTGCACCAAAATCGGGACACAGACGCCATAGCTGATGTTATCCTGCTTAACGAGGGCAGGCAGCGGCCAGGAAGATATATTCTTTTATGAAGTTTGAACTTCACTTGTATTCGTCGTACTGCTCATCGAGTATTGATATGAACTAGTGGAATTTAACACACCATTTAACACACTAATGAAAAAAATAAAGGCACATCTTTTACTTTTGAAACAATAGTTAGAGCCCCAAAACTGGTGTATGTCACATGCCTATAGAACAAGAAGTCATTTTGCTAGTGTTGATACTTGATTTTTAGTCGACGCGTCATTAAAAGGTAAAAATCGAGATTTAGGTTTATGATCGCGATGGAACTCCAATTTCTTGGCCAAAAAGTGTCGTTTTTCATTTCATTCTTTTGCATTGTTGTTTTTAAGCAATATATGGTTCATTTTCAAGAAAAAATCCAAAAAGTCAAACGATTGACCTAGGGGTTGACTTTTTGGTTAATCCTTTGACTAAAAGTCAACATCGGGTTAAAAATTGATTTTTTGACCTTAAAAGACGCCATTTAGCCTTAATTGCACTTTTGTCAAAATAATTTTTCAAAAATTCAAAGAATTGATCAAAAAATCAATCTTTTAGGAAATGTCAACTAAATGGTTGATTTTTTTATTAAACCATTGACCAAAAAATGAAAAAAAAAAAAAAATGCACAAAAACATTTTTTATTTTTAATGTCAATTTGACTTTCGCGTTGAAAATTTCATAAAATTTGATTAAGAACCTTGATTTCTGAATTTTTCAATTTTAGGTTCTAAATCAACCAAAAATAAAATTATTTTTATCATAGTCATAATTAGACGTAGTTACTTCTTTGACATTTGGTTTAGGGACTATTTGAAATCAGTTTGTGCCCTCAATTTTGCAATTTACTGAGTCAAAATGTGAATTGCCGTTTTGAGTCGTAATTAGGAGACCAAAATCAATCATTCATAATTTGCAAACGGACGATTGTTTCTCACTAATTTTCTTAAGATAAGTCCAAATTCGAAATTGATTTTGATAAATTCACACTAGAACTTATCAATTTGAAAAGTTTTATCCTCCCAAGCATAAGAAAATCAAGCAATTAAGCTTCAATCATCAAAATTCGAATTAATCCATTCATGGCTATAGTTTAATTTCATAAATGTAAGTTCAATTTGAATATTAGGCCTAGATCTATTTTTGACATAAGCTTGAGCACTTCAGTTCAAGGTCAATTTGAATGCGATAAGTGATCTTATACATGGGTAGTTCATTAGATAGGGCAATTGTGACACTAATTGAATTCAATTTTAATTAATTTGCAATTTTGCCTATTGAATTGCAAATTTAACCATTTTCGCCCTTTAAGGCCAATTCAAAGTACTCATGGTTTTGACTCGTTACATTTCATGATAATCATTCAATTAGATTAATAAAAGACTCGTGGATCACATTCATAAGGTTTGATTAATTTAATTGTATCTTAATTGGCCGATTTCTTCTTAAAAAGAATTAAATTCCTTTTCAATTTAGTCCTGCATAAATTTTGGACCCACAGGGGTCCCAAGTGGGCAAAATGGCCAAAATCGGACCAAACTGATCAAGAACCTGTAAAAAACTGTCTGAACCGGACCAAATTGGTCTAACTGGCTGCCGGCAGGGCTGGTTGGTTCAACTCCTTGCCAATCGATTCTTGACCTCCATAATCGATTCTAGAATCCTCTCAATGTAATTTCACTTCTGTACCTTCAATTGTTAAAAAATTTACCGATTGATTCTCGAATTTATCAATTGTAAATTAACTTATAATCGGACATTTAGACGCAATTCTCGATTTTGGCTCGGGTTTTTACAAATCAAACCTACTAGATCAATTACCTAATACCTCGAGATCATAATAGAGCTTTCAAAATCGATTTTTGACCGTTAGATTGAAATTTCGACCGTTGGATCAAACCGACGATCGAAATTGCTTAACTTGGGAGTATATAAGTCAAATTGGCCCTCCATTTTGGGGGCTTCATTTTGCACGAATATTCCTTTCTCCTCAGTCTCTCTCTCTCTCTCTTTCTCTCCTCTCTCTATTTTGGCACCAAAACTAGATCTCTCTTCCTCTCTCTAGCTTAGTCCGACTGGACCTCTTTCCAGCGATCGGATCACTACCAATTTAGCCTCCATCGGTGACGATTCATCCTCACCAACGATCTACTCATCCTACTTAAGATGCTAGGAGTTGATTTTACCTCTAGCAATTCCTCAATATGCCTTTTCAAACTTGATCTTCTTTGCCGACGTGAAGATAGATCCATCTCTTGGACTAGTTTTGATTTTTTACGTATATCAACAGCGGTCGAAGCTTCCAAGAGGTGCTAATCACTTCGGATCGAATCCACAAGTTGTCCTAGGCATGATCGTGACAAGAACTAGGTAGATCGATCATCGGATCTTCTTTGGCAACTTGATCTCTTTTGCCGGCGTTCAAACCGATCCAGTTCTAGACCGGTTCTGTTTTCCCTTGCTGCAGGCAGTTCAGCCACCTTTTGAAGCTCTTCCTTGCTGTCCAGATCTAGTTCTTGGCGGTTTGTGGAGATTTGATTGAAGTTTCGACAAAAACATGTAATGATCTCAGTCTCGAACCCCGTGAAGCAAGGCCAAATTAACCGGTCGGGGCTAGGGTTCAATTTCAAGTAAATACATGATGATTAGATGCTAGATGATGGATTTAGATGATAATTTGCTGCAATTAAGTGTTTTTGGATGATGAACTTGAATGATTATGGTTGATTTAGGCTGAATCTGCAATTTCGTAGCCATATGATTGATTTACTGTTTTAGCCAAAATGAGGTCCGAAATGACCTTGTTTCAACTCAAGTCTTCTTTGGCTTAGATAATACCCGTCTCAAGCTTCGAAACAATAGATTGCACACCCCAATCGAGTGTTGTTTGGCCCTCAAAAAACACCTACAAAGATGAGTGATTCTGCAGTAGTTTAAGTGGATTTTTGATTATGTTCTTATTCCGAAATGAGATTTTGTTATTTTCGTGTAGCCTTTTGTGATGATTTCTAGACATTTTTTCCTACACAAGTTTTGTTCCAAATAATCTTGTGCATTTTCTATAATTTTTTCGTGATTTTTGGATGTGTTTAACTAGGTTAAATCTACTCAGATCCAAGCCTAGGTTAGTCTTTTTCATACTGATCTCCGATTTTGTCATTTTTGTACTGATCTTTGTGTTGATTTCTAGGAGAACTTTCCTTCATGAAAGTTTCTCGTATTAGTGTGAACCATGTTCTTTATTTTTATTTTTTTTGGAATTTTTAGATTTGTTTAACTAGGTCAAAATCATTTAGATTTAAACATAAGACAGTCTGCCATGTATTGATGCAAATTCAGCTTTGGTAAAATTGAGTCCACAAATGGGCTTGTTTAGTCTCAAATATTTCATGAAAGTTGAAATACATATGTTCAATTGATACATGCTTTGCGAAGTCTTGACATTGGCAAGTGAGTCAATTGCATGGGTTAAAGTTAAAATGTACTACAACAGTACATAGTCTAAAGCATTTTATCATGAATCTTTAGTCATCTTGTATTGTCATCGAATTGTATGACATCCTCTCATGCCGACTTAGGATTTGATGATCACCCCAATTGTTTGTTGCATGCCATTTGTGCATTACTTGAATGGTTTTGAGATTTATTAATGTGGGTTTGTATTTTGGTTTTTAGTTACCGACATGTGCATCTTTAGAGATCTTGATCTTAAGGTACCAATTTGACCTAGAATGAACTTGAGCTCTTTTAGGAAGTTAAAAGGCACACTTAGAGGTTTCCAATTTCACTGATTTCATATAAATCACTCATTATTTGGACTACTTTCCATTTTTTCAAAACTAGATCAGAATCTAGACATGAGATCAAATTCGAATCTTTGTTTTAACCCCGTTTGAACAGACCTTTGATATTTTTGTTCAATTTTTTCTATTAGGATTATGTACTTGATCTCTTAATGAAACTTATTTGTCGTCATGTTGGCTATGTTGTGTATAAATTTGGTGATTTTTAGACTTGTTTTGATAGGACAAATCATTGTGATATTGGCTGAGTATCCTATTGCTTTGACAATTTTCTGGCATACTATTGCTTGTTGTTTGATTTCTGTAAAATCATGTGTAGCTCCATTAGGAGAACTTTCTTCATGAAAGTTGTTTGTTATCATGTTGTGCATGTTAGAGAATTTGGTCATCACCAAATTGTCATTAGGTATTGCCCAACTTTGTTGTCTTTACATTCTCGTTCTGAAATTTCCTGATATGAAATGATTGTGATTGTTTAGATAAACTTCCTAGGTTAGTTTGTACATGAACCTATGTCATTCCATCTTCAAAAAGTTTCTCTAAATACCTCGATATTCATTGTCAAATGATTTTCGACGAATCATCTTTTGAAATCAAATTTAAAAATGATTTAATACATATGATGTTTCCCAAAAATAATTTGTTAAAAAGTTCTTTTCCAAAACTCTACTTGGCTTAAGGAAAAATCGTGGTTTTGATCATATTCAAAATATCTATGATGCTTGTAAATGCATTTATGCGAGCTCCGGGTTAGCCTTGGCAATTGAATGTGTTCCATGGCCTAGATATTCGTTAATCTTAAATATTTTTAAACTTTTTAAATCCTGATTTAATATCATGAAAGTTATGGTTTGACTTGTATTCAAAATGCTTGCAACGCGTGTAAGTGCATTTATGCAAGCCTTGAGTTAGCCTTAGCAATTGAATGTCTTTCATAGCCGAGACATCACTTTGTCTCAAAACTTTTTGTATATTATTTCAAAAGATGTCTTTGAAACATTACATGTACCCTCTATGCATACAATCACATCATACATTTAGAAGTGCATGTGTTTGTGATTGGCGCATGCCCTTGGTAATAAGTGACACGCCGATGATTTACTTTTTTGCTTGATTAGTTGGGAAATAAGGTCCAAAAGACCTGCATACATGTTTAATTTCTGCAATGCGTGTGACTTTTAAATGAATGGTGATGTCAATGCATGAAATCGAGGGAAAACCTTAGCCTCACATAGATCGCCTGGTTAAGAGACTTATAAATGTTATTAGCCATGCGAGAACATAAATGGTTGATAATGGTTATAAGGCACAAAAATGGATTGGATAGATGTCTTAGTGGGATCCACGCATAAAAGATACAGGCCGACTCTGAGGCCCTAAAATCCGATTTTTGCATTGAACTTTCTTTAAATGATTGATCTTGACATGATGTTGTATTTTTTTATTGTTTTGATGTGTATGCTTGTTTCTTTCCATTGTATGTACCTAGTTATAGATTTCTAGATTAGGTTTAGATTAGGACCTCGAAGATAGAGAAAGCATGAAAACAGTGGACATCGATATTCATTCCGACTGTTATAATGTAATATTCATTTTCCCGGCATATGTCTCAGGTTCTTTTTGTTATATAAAGCTTGATGAGTTGCGGGTTCTCTCTTCCTCTTTTTTTTTTTTTTTAAATAATTGTGTTTCTCTTTTATATTTTATAAAATTGCATGATAAATTTACAGTTTTCCTTGATTGTTTGCTTACTATTTCGTAAGTTTCAATGCAATTGGGTGTTTCATTTTTGTTTTCTTTAAAAATAGATTAGCATGATCACTTAGTTTAGGACTAACGATTTCAAAAATGTAAGAAGAAACGTGTGGATACATTAGGAAAACACAACATACTGTTTAGGTACCTAAATGATGCTAATAAAAATATTAGCGTAATCCAAGTATCCGAATCTAGATATTTAGGCCCTGTTCGTTTCATGGAAAATAATTTATGGGAAAATATTTTCTGGATTTTCTGGCGTTTGTTTTACAGAAAATGAATTCCTTGGGGAAAATGTTTTCCATGAAAGGAAAAAGTCTTCTAAATAAGGAAAAATGTTTTTTACTTTTGAAAAGTGGAAAACATTTTCTTCACTTGATCTCTTTTATCTCACAACTGTACAAATTCTCACTTCCTCCTCTCCTTTCTTTTTCTTCTTTCCTTTTTTTTGTTCGAATTATTTTTCAATTTTCTTATTCTTTTTTAATTAGAATTATTTTTAATTTCCTTTTTCTTTTCTATATCTTTTCTTTTTTTCTTTTTCTTTTTTTTTCTTTTTCTTTTCTTTGTTTCCCATCTTCTTCTTTCTTGGCTAGTTGTTGGCCGTTGCCAAGCCTACCTCGAGCTCGTCGATCTCAAGCTCATGCTCTGCATTCTTGCTTATCCTTTTCTTTATTTATTCTACCCTGCAGTTGTACATTGCTCAAGTAAAGAGCTCTAAATGCTTTGTTTTTTTTTTTTTTTTTGTTTATTAGAACACAAAAGACGTAGGGGAGAACAAGCCACTCGACTGGAAGATTCTCATGAGGGCTGTACATGCTTTGCTTCTTTTCTCTTTTGCTTCTTTTTAAAATCCATACGAACATTTTTTAGAGTAGATTAGCGTTTGGCGACAATGAGGGAACAAATATATAAAGTAAGTTTGCTTGAATTTAAAGGCAAATTCATATTTGATGGATTTATACATTAGTAAGTGATGCATGCCTAAGTGGTGAAGTCTTAGAAAATATTTTCCTTACCGAACACCAGAAAATAAAGAAAATATTTTCCGAAACATTTTTAGGTTTTAGCCGAACACTAGAAAATATTGTCATTTTCCAGAAAAATGACTTTTGGGAAAATATTTTCTGAAGATGGCCCATTTTCCGCGAAATGAACGGACCCTTAGTTGCGTAAGAATCGAGGGAACACTTCCGACCTTCGAATGGGTTATTCTAACCGACCCTCGAAACAAGGTTAGTGGCAACTCATGTCTTATTTTTAGATTGTCCTAAACAACTAGACTGTATAAATGAACCTGTTGAGTGGAGTACGAGTTTCAATGAAACTCACCATAATTTAGCATACTCGATGTGGCAGTAGCCCAAATGATGAAGTGATGCCATTTTTATAGGCAAAGTATATTATCGAGAGAGCTACCATGATAAAGATATCATTAAATCCAATATTCACACATGACCTCCCTGCCCGAGGTGTGTTGCCCGTGTGGGTACGGGTTGTGACACTCTGCTGTCATGCGAGGTACAAGTTTGGAAGAACTCGTAATCTCGTGGAGGGAGTTCATGAGAGGTTTGACCAGAAAGGCGAGGTGATGACGTTTTTTGTAATACAAGTCGTGAGGAAACTCTCGTGATCAAGTACTCATAAATCCGACATTTTCTCCCGTTTTCTCCTCGTGATGGAGGATTGGCGGCGGCAAGATTGGGTCGCGATAGCTAGCACCAATTTGATACAGCTGAAGAACTCTTCCATTTATTCGTGGCCGACTGCTTCTATCATCTCGATGGGAATCCATTCCATCAACAGTGAGTCTTTTAAGCATTTTTTTCGTCTGTTTAACTATATTATGAAAAGACAATCTCACCAGGAAATGATCTTGTCATATTTGTAGGTACTTGGTAATTGGTAATAATCACAAAGAAGAAAGTTGATGCGGTCCTACATCAAAAGGAAATACATTATCTCTTGGACTGAATAAAGTAATTTTTCAAGCACCAAATGCAAGCAGATTGGATACCTGAAGGCCTGCTTCTTTCATTCTTCACTCTTGATTCAACATACTTCAGTTGTTCTTTTGACAAAGTAATGCCCGTGTATTTGCATCTAGTTTGCCTGACAACTTCAATGGCAAAGCTTCGCCAATCACAGTCGATTTAAAGAACTTTCATGCATCTTGTCAATTCTCGCCTACATTTTGATAAGGCAAGAGCATTTGCCACAAAACAGTCAAAGGTTAACCGTCAAATTGCCCGCAACTAATAGCAAATCAAACGTACTTTTTTGATCAAAAGACAGATCTTTCTCATCTGCGCTGCCTTTAGGTCTTCACCTGCCATCTATTAAATATTTCAACAGGACAAGTACGCATCATTGTTTTGAGCGACTAGACTTCATTCAGATACGGATTTTTTATTCACTCTGGCTTTTAAAGCCAATTTTCGGCAGCAGAAATATGAAAACACATTTGTGGTTGCTGACCTTGAATACCGCACATGAGTACGTCATAGTCTCATCCAAGAACAGCGAAGAAGGTTCATTACTCTGCCAACATGACGAAATAGAAATCCTAGAATTACATCATATATGTTGTACTTTAGCTAGTATGTCCATGATGGGGTGCAATTGGCACGCACCATTTCGCCTTCATATGCTACGATGAAGGGGTGTGATGGGTTCATATAAAAGACCCCTGAAGACAACTGTTGGACTGGTTGGAACAACGTATGTTCAGAAAGTTCTCTTCTTTTCTCTCCCCTTTCCATCAAGGTGTTCCATTTCTACTTTACAAGAACAATCGGAATTTACGCCGTGGAAATCGGGTGCTTTCCTCATGATTGCACTCAGGCCAACGTGAGGCAGTGTTGTTCGTGATTCATCCGCAATTCAACGTTCGTTCCGGGGTTAATTATTGTTTGCGCATCGGAATCAGGTAAGTCGTCTTCCGCCGTCTTGAAATCTAACATTGGTATCAGAGCCCGGTCGTGATTTCTGCCTTGTTTTCATCAAATTTTCTCATTTACCACATGATATTGAGATCAAGAGATTGAATTCCATTTTGTTTTGGATGTTTATCGCTCGGAATTGCAATCTGAATCCTCGAAATAGAACCAAAGCGAAGAGCGGGTTCGGGGTCGCGTACGTCCGTACAGTTTTGGCCATTTTTCGGAATAATTTTTCGGCCAAAATAATTTTTTTAAATATACATGGTGAAGGTACTCGTCGAGACGAGTTTGACGATGGGTTGAACGCTGCCAGAGGATGCTGGACGCACCCACACACTCGGCCAGAAGCCTCTGCGTGTGGGCGCCATGCGCCTGAAGCACTGGGAATGCCAGCACGTGCACAACACGCGCCGATTAGCGAACCGGCAGGTGCGCATCACGCGTCGGTCGGTGAACCAGCACGTGATGACGTAACCTAACGATTGGTAACCGTTGGGATGACGTCATCGATGACGTCACCGCCGGCGGCAATTGGCTAGCTAGTCACTGGCCGGTGACCCGACCTGACTCGTGACCCGACCTGGATCTGACCTGACCGTTGACCGGTCAAGGGGTCGAATCGGTCGGACCGGCCAGGAGCTATTTGGCTCGCTGGCGCGTGTGCGGCGCGTGAGCGCGTGTGAGGTCGGATTGGAGCGTGGTTGGTGGCGTTTGATTCGTATGAATGTGCTCTACACTGTGGTATAATTATTTTATACTTTTGAATTTTATAAATCTATGAAAATGTGTAGGAAACCCTAAGTACACGTATTTTTGGGGGTTTAATGCATAGTTTATTCATTTGTGGCTGGTATTTTATTATGTTTTATGAAATACAGTATATAGCTTGTATGAAAATGATGTCATATATACTGTGTAGAGCTTGGTTCGATGATACCATGTATATAGTTTAATATACTTGCAATTTTCTAGTTCCTTGAAAATTCAAACAATGATAAGAAATCCTTGTTTTTCCATTACATGTTGAATTGCATTCTGATTATAGTTTTAGCATGATGTGGCATGATTGTTTATTGTATGTTGGTTCACATCATGTTATGTTTTTTGTGTTAATGGAAAAATATAGAAATTACATGAGGTCATGTAATTATTTTTCCTAGTGGGAGTTCGTAGGTTGGTAGAATTCGAAGGAGTTCTCGCCTAGAACTTAAAATTTGCGAAAATTAAACTAATTAATAATAATAGAATAATTGTACATAGAAGTTGATTGGGAACATAATGAACTTTTGCTTCTGTGTCTTTTGTTGAATTATCATTAATTTAGTTTGTCTTTGCTGCAAATTAAATATGTGTGTTACTCTGTAAAGTGTGCTAGTATTGATTCTGCGTTTATTATGTCAATGTGTTATTAACAATTGATTATGGCTTCGGCATCCAAGACTATTGTGGCTGACCTCAATAAGGGTGAGAAGCTGAACGGTGACAATTATGATATTTGGCACCGAAAGGTTCAGTACATCCTTGAGGAGCAAGAGGTTTTGGAAACCCTCAACCATACCATGGATGAACCTGAGCATGGAACTTCAGCTCAACATAGGAGAGATCTAGAAGCTTATCAAGCTCGGAAAAAGACAAATAGCATTGCTCGCATCACGTTGCTAAGCTGTATGCAAGATGATCTCATGTGTGAGTTTGAAAGTTATGATAAAACTCAAGCTATGTGGGTTGCCTTGAAAGATAAGTTTGGGGGTACATCTACCACTAAGCTGAGGAGACTCACCATCAAGTTTAACACATTCCGAAAGTGCCCAAATGTAACGATGAGGTAGCATCTTCGAGAGATGTCAAACATGATTCGTGAGTTGAAGTCAGGAGGTCACTCCCTTTACTGATGAACAACAAGTTCAGGCTGTTATAAGGTCTCTTCCTGACAATTGGGAGCATATGAAAATCAATATGACGCATAATGAGAATATTATCACTTTTGATGATATAGCGCGTCATTTGGAATTAGAGGATGAGCGCCTAGAGGCTGCGAGATCCTCTACTCATGCTTATGTTGCTGAATCGAATTCACACAAAGCTTCGGGCTTCAAGCGCAAAATGAATTCTCAATTCAACAATAAATGGAAGAAGACTGATCAGGCACCTAAGAGAGCCGAATTTCTATTGCAACTCATACATTCTGATATTTGTGGTCCTTTGAATGTGAGGGCGAGGCATAGAGCCTCATATTTCATGACTTTCATAGTGACTTCACGTGTTTCGGTTATGTCTTTCTGATCTCCCATAAGTCAGAAGCATTAGACTGCTTTAGATGATATATAGCGATGGTAGAAAATTAATTGAACAAAACAATAAAGGCATTGAGAACCGATCGCAGATGTGAGTATCTATCTAAGCAATTCAAAGCTCTTTGTGATGAAAAGGGAATTGTACGACAATTGACTATTTCTGGTATTCCACAACAAAATGGGGTGGCTGAGAGAAGGAATAGAACCCTATTGGAAATGGTTAGGTCTATGATGGCGCAAGCAAATTTACCTATCTCATGTTGGGGAGATGCGTTATTGACTGCTGTCTATATATTTAACCGAGTGCCCTCAAAATCGGTCACTTCCACCCCTTATGAATTATGGACTGGTAGGAAACCGGACTTGAGTAATCTACGTCCATGAGGATGTGCAGCTTATATTCATGATTCTTCCCATAAATATGGCAAATTAGATCCTAGAGGGAAAAAATGTATCTTTATAAGATATTCTGAACACTCCGAAGGGTACGTATTCATAGGTGAACAAGCTGATGGAAGTGTGACCGAAATGGAGTCACGAGATGTCACGTTCTTGGAGAACGATTTTCCTAGTAGAGGTGAGATTGATAAGGACTTCCAATTATATGAGATGGAAGATCCTAATAACACACCCACTGATGTTGTAGAGGGAAATGAAAATTTACCTCAACATGCAAGACCTAGTGGAAGTGTTGCATCGCCTGATGAATTGAATTCAAGAGAAATTCAATTACATAAAAGTAATCATAAAAGTATTCCCCGTCGTTGTTTTGAGATTGAAGGGAAAGCATTTATGATTGCTCAAAAAGATGATGCCGAGCCTAAGACTGTTCAAGAGGCTCTCTCATCCTCTGATAAGGAAGAATTGAGAAAAACTTTGGAAGATGAAATAGAGTCAATGAGGGCAAATCATGTCTGGGACTTAGTTGATCTACCACCTAATTGTAATGCCATTGGAAATAAATGGGTCTTCAAGATTAAGCGAAGGGCGGATGGATCCATTGAAAAGTATAAGGCTCGCCTTGTTGCGAAAAGTTATACTCAACAAGAGGGTATAGACTATGAGGAAACCTTTTCACCAGTTGTAAGATTTGCCTCAATATGCCTTATTCTAGCCATCGTTGCACATTTGGACCTTGAATTACATCAAATGGATGTAAAGACGGTATTTGTCAATAGAGAATTAGATGAGGAAATCTATATGAAACAACCAATAAGTTTCATAGCTAAAGGTCAAGAGCATAAAGTTTACAATCTTCATCACTCAATATATGGTCTTAAGCAATCATCTAGACAGTGATATCTTCGTTTTCATCGAGCCATAACCACTTTTGGTTTCACGATGATTGAAGAAGATCACTGTGTATATGTCAAGCGGTCCGAAGGTAAATTTGTGATTTTATCACTTTATGTGGACGATATTCTATTGGCTGGAAAAGATAAGATTTTGGTTATCACCATAAAAGAATGGTTGTCCTCAATTTTGAAATGAAGGACATGGGAGAAGCTGTTTATATAGTAGGAGTTAAGATCAAAAGAGATCGATCAAGGAAACTCCTTACTTTATCACAAGAGTCTTATATAATGAAGATTCTTGAATGTTTCAATATGCAGCATTATAATCCCATTAATACCCCTGTCATGCAAGGTGAAGGCCTAAGTACTAAGATGTATCCTAAGACTCCAGAAGAAATTAAAGTGATGGAAACTGTTTCTTACGCTAATGCGGTTGGAAGTTTGATGTATGCTATGATGTGTATTAGACCCGACATATGTTATGCCGTGGGATTGGTGAGCCAATATCAATCAAATTCTGGTCAAGAACACTGGAAAGCAGTGAAGAGGATCCTGAGGTACTTGAAGGGCACCATGGACTATCGACTTTGTTACCAAGGGAATGATTTACGCCTGTTGGGTTATTCAGATGCCGATTGAGGTGGAGACCTGGATGAGCTTAAATCGACTTCTGGATATGCGTTCTTGCTCAATGGAGGTGCAATTTCTTGGACTAGCAAGAAACAAACATGCACGACCTTATCTACGATGGAGGCAGAATTTATTGCATGTTCTGTCGCAATGCAAGAAGCAGTATGGCTAAAACGTTTCTTGGAAAATTTAGCCACTATTACTGAGGTTTCAAGACTGGTGATAGTTTATTGCGATAGTCAAGCAGCCATTGCCTATGTGAAGGATCTCAAGTATCATGGAAGGACAAAGCACATTGATATAAAGAACAACTTCATAAGAGATATAATAGTGCAAAAAGAGGTTATCCTACAATACATTTCAACCAATAGAATGGTTGCTGATCCATTTACGAAGACTATTCCTAGAGACATATTCTTGACCCACAGGATGTCACTAGGATTACGTAGAATGTGATATGTGTTATTGTAGAGGATCATTGGTTTATGTATATGTGGACATATGTATTGTACTTGTTTGTTCATTAGTGACTTGATGTTTTATCAATAAGTACAAATCTATTATGAGATTAGCACATACACACATATATTATTGGAAAGTATGTCAGTAGGTAATGATTGGCTCACTCACACGAGCAATCGCCTCAAATGCTGTAGTTAGCACATTAAGATGAGACGTTATGTACGAATAAATGCTGAAGAGCAAGTCTAGTACATAAAATATGTCGCCTTGATTGGAGTCAAGATGAGGTCTGTGATTTGTTTATAGTAAGACTGAACATGATAGTCCCACAATCACGTATGCCTGTAAGATGCCGGATGCGAGTACTTAATTGAGCGCTATAGAAAACGAGCTGATATAGCACTCGGGCTAAACATGAGTATGTAAGGAGCACGTGACTATGTTTAGGCTAAGATCCATATAGTGGATATATTTAATAAATGACATACGCTCTTAAAGAAGGAGAAATCAACTATAGCATGTAATTCATACTACATGTGCATTATACGACCAATAAGGGAAGGTGAGTGAAATAATCCATATTTACTCATCGTGTGAGCCCTTGAGGTAATTTATAATTTACCTCATTTTGTGCCCTATGTTACTTCTGACTATGTTCTCGAAGTGAAAGATCAATGTTGCTACTTTAGCATGTTATCGGCAGTCATGAATATATATGGCTTTATGGGACGTGTCTAGGAAAGCAGTTGTTCTGAAATGGAGAGAGACATGAGTGCGAAGGAAGACTATTGTTGTTTTACATCTATCACATGTATTTACTGGTCGACCAATTATATCGCCTTATATGGTTGCGGATATAATTGTAAATATATGGTGTTTTGAGAATAATTAAGTATAGCCTTTAAGGGATAGGTATACTTGGACTGATGTAACAAAATATGTCTGGGGCACTGTGAGACATCGATTGGTTATTTCTTTTTAGGATTGTAGCTATTATGTCATCCCTAACAGGTGCATAATTTGAGCTCCCAAGTGTAGGTGTACTCACTGGTTGCACGGCTTACTTGCCAATATGAATTGTTTTGTAAAGTTGATGAATGTTGAACGCCCTATATTCTTAAAAGAGTGCTATCAAGCCCATCATGTCCGAGTGGGAGATGTTGTACTTTAGCTAATACGTCCATGATGGGGTGCAATTGGCACGCACCATTTCGCCTTGATATGCTACGATGAAGGGGTGTGATGGGGTCATATAAAAGACCCCTGAAGACAACTATTGGATTGGTTGGAACAACGTACGTTCAGAAAGTTCTCTTCTTTTCTCTCCCCTTTCCATCAAGGCGTTCCATTTCTACTTTACAAGAACAATCGGCATTTACACCGTGGAAATCGGGTGCTTTCCTTGTGATTGCACTTAGACCAACGTGAGGCAGTGTTGTTCATGATTCATCCGCAATTCAACATTCGTTCCGGGGTTAATTATTGCTTGCGCATCGGAATCAGGTAAGTTGTCTTCTACCGTCTTGAAATCTAACAATATCACATGCATAAGCACAATCCTGCTTTTGATAGACATCAATGTGGAGAAACTAACAATGTATTCTGGTTCGTTTTGTTCTCTTGATGAAATGCTAGGAGAAAATATTAGGAATAAAGTATCTACCTGATCATAATGCCAGGAGATGTTGCTGCGAGCTTCCTTGATACATGCTTGAAGAAGTACTTAGCCGAAGCAATACCAGCTGTTAATAACATTGGTGTCCACAACCCCTAATCAAAAAAGGGCATCCATCGGTTTAGTATCTTTAATAAGATCGTGTAAAGTCAAAAACATTTTGTTCAAATTAGTAATGTATTGAGTACCTTTCCTTAATTTCGAGACGGTAGAATTAGAATCTTTGCTGGCTCTGAGAATCTGTAACTTTTCATATTGTTGGCAAGTAATTAACCAATTGGTAAGCTCAAAAGGATACAGCATTGAATTTTTACCAAAAAAAAAAAAAAAAAAAAGGATACATCATTGAAAAATGAAGTCCATTTGATGAAGCAAACAACATAAAAAAGATTTAGAAGACCTCTATCTTTATCTATAAAAGAAAAATCAGCGTTTATGTAAGCATCTGCCAGGCCTAGATCAGCCTGAGTCATGACCTGAAAAACCAAAAATTCTCTATTAAGGCACAAAAGGGTCTCAGCAGGAAAAAGCAAAAACTGCACTTCTTTTGTAAGAGGGTCCAGAATAGTCTGGTCCGGTGTGGGCCGAAGTTGCATGTACAGATAGAACAATAACTTCCAGTAAAACTGTGGACTGTGGATCCTCATAGTTACTGTTAGAGGACATCTTTTTGTGGTTCCCTCAAATGTAAACATCATGCCTCCTTGCTCTAATAAACTATCGCTCAAGAAAGCACAATTATCACTACCTAATTCTCAATATGTGCCCCTAAACCGTGAGTCAATAAGAACATTTTGCATTTTCGAGTATCACTCTTATTGACAAGTAAACTCACAAATTCTGTTTATGAGATACTAACTAAAATGTAGTAAGTGGACCACAACAAAGTAGCAATGGCTCTCTTACCTTACCAAAAAAAAAAAAAAAAAAAAAAAAAAAACAAACAAACAAAGTAGCAATGGATATGACGTTAAAGATGAGAAAATGTTGACTCAGAGGTTGATTCAGAGCAATGATGGTTAAGAGTTCTGAGGATCTACATAAGACAAAAAGAAGACATGTACGCCATCGATACCTGATTTTTAGTTGACGAGTCGAAAAAGGTTAGGAAAATCAATATTTGGGTTTCTGATTGCGACAGAGCTTGTTTTTGGCTAAAAAAGTGCCTCATTTCATTTCTATCTTTTGCATTATCATTTTAAGCAATTTCTAGTTTATTTTCAAGAAAACCTGAAAAGTTGAACGGTTGACTTTTGGATTGATTTTTAGTTAACCTTTTGACCAAAATTCAATCTCGCGTCAAAATTTGGTTTTTTACCCAAAAAGATGCCATTTAGCCTTAATTTCACATTTGTCAAATTAATTTCCCAAAAATTCAAAGATATGATTAAAAAAATCAACCCTATAAGAAAAGTCAACTAAATGGTTTATTTGTTGTCAAACCTTTGACTAAAAAAATTTAAAAAATGCACAAAAGCATTTCTTTTAATATCAATTTGACTCTTATGTCGAAAATTTCACAAAATTCGATTAAGAACCTTATTTTTCGAATTTTTCGGTTTTAGGTTTTGAATCGACAAAAAATAAAATTATTTTTATTTTTGTCATAATTAGGCGTAGTTCCTTCTTTGACACTTTGTTTAGGGACTATTTTAAATTTGCTTGTGCATTCAATTTCGTGAATTGCCAGGTCAAAATCTGAATTGCCGTTTTGAGGCCTAATTAGTAGACCAAAATTGACCTTTCATAACTTGTGAACGGACGATTATTTCTCACTTATTTCCTTAAGAAAAGTCTAAATTCCAAATCGATTTTGAGAAATTCATACAAGAACTTATTGATTTAAAGGATTTTATCCTTCCAAGCATAAAAAAAGTCAAGCAATTAAGCTTCAAGAATGATTTTCCTTTGCCACACATCAATGTCTTAGTTGGCAGTATCGGTGGCTTGAAACTATTTTGCTTCATGGATGGATTTTCCAGTTATAACCAAATTCGGATGAAAGAGAAAGACAAGACTAAAACGTCTTTCATCACTCCATGGGGAACATTTTGCTACAAAGTTATGTCATTTGGCTTGAATAACGCAAGGGCAACATATCAAAGAGCCATGGTGGCACTATTCAATGACATGATGCATAAGGAGATTGAAGTCTATGTCGATGATATGATTGCAAAGTCAAGACAAAGTGAAGATCATGTTGAAATCTTGAGAAAATTCAAGCTGAGGCATAACCCCACAAACTGCATATTTATGGCAAAGTTTGGGGAGCTTCTTGGATTTATGGTTAGTAACAAGGGTATTAAGATAGATCCCCTTAAGGTAAAGGGTATATGCGAGCTAAAACCTCATTCTACTGCTAAGGAAGTCCGAAGTCTATTGGGAAAATTAAATTATGTTGCGAGATTCATCTCCTAATTGTTAGAAACCACTAAGCTGTTTTTTAAGTTGTTGAAGAAGAACACCAAGGTCAATTGGAATGATGAATGTCAGAAATCCTTCGAAGAGCTTAAGCAATATCTTTTTCAATTTTCTGTATTGGTACCGCCTATCCAAGGCGTGCCTTTGATCTCGTATCTCACCATTCACGAAGAGTCTTTAGGAGCCATGTTAGCACAAAAATGACCAAAGGATGGAATAGAAAGTGCAATCATGTCACATGGAGTGATTGGACAAAGTTGTTTTATTCTTGAAAAACGTGAGTATATTACTACTTACCATGATGACTATTGGCTTGTAGAGTACATAGTTCCTGGGTCTTTCTCTATAGATCCTTAGGAGTGTTTAAATAGCATAGCTGTGATATAGTGTCATAGTCAGCATCTTCTCATCTGGAGATCCTCAAGAGTGTCAAGTGTCATTGTGGTCCACTCCCGCAGTTTCATTAATATCTCAGAACAGAATTTAGGAATTTACTTGTCAATAAGAATGATATTCGAAAATGCATAATGTCCTTAATGACTTACCGCTTAGAGGAACATTTTGAGAATCGGGTAGCAATAATTATGCTTTCAGGATAGGCAATTTATGAGAGGAAGGAGGCACGATGTTTACCTTTGAGGGAACCATGAAAAGATGTCCTCTAACAGTTACTTTGAAGATCAATAATCCATAGTTTAACTGGAAGGTATTGTTTTAACTTACGCAACTTCAGCCCACTCTGGATCAAACTATTCAGGACTCTTGCACAAATAAGGCCCAGTTTTTGCTTTTTCGTGTAGGTCATGACTCAGGCCGATCAAGGCCTGGCAGATGCATAAATAAATGGTGATTTTTTTCTTCTGTAGACAAAAATAAAGGTCTTGTAAATCCTTTTTAGGTTATTTTCTTCATCAAACAGATTTCATTTTATAAATGCTGTATCTTTCTAAACATACCAAATGCTTAATCGCTTGCCAACATTATGACAAGTCAAAGATTCTCATAGCGAACAGAGATTACGATATAGCCATCGTAAAAAGTTAAGTAAGAAAAGGTACTCAATACTTTACTAGTTGGAACAAAATGTTTTTGACTTTGTATGATATTATTAAATCTCTCTTTTGATTAAAAAGGTTTGTTTTACTTGCTGTTAGTTTCGGCCTGCTTGACGGGTTAACCTTTGAGTGTTCTGTGACAAATGCTTTGCCTTAAAAAAACGTAGGCGAGAATTGAAAAGACGCATGAAGTTCTTGAAATCGGCTGCGGTGGGGGAAGCTTGGCCATTGAAGTTGTCAAGCAAACCGGATGCAAATACACAGGCATTACTCTGTCGAAAGAGCAACTGAAGTATGCCAAGTCAAGAGTGAAAGAAACAGGGCTTCAGGGACCCAATCAACCAGCATTTTGAACTTGACAGCTTAATTCATAAGTCCGAGAGACAATGAATGTAAATCTTTCATTGCAGGACAGCATCAAATTCCTTCGGTGCGAATATCACCAATTGCTGAGTACCTACAAATATGACAGGATCATTTCCTGGTGAGTTTCTGGCCTTCTTGTCTATTCTTAACCTGGCTAAACAGACCAAAATGATGCTTAAGAGACCCTCTTAATGGAATGAATTCACAGCAAGGTGATAGAAGCAGTTGGCCACGAATACATGGAGGAGTTCTTCGGCTGTTGTGAATTGGTACTAGCCAAAGACGGACTTCTTGTTCTACAGGCATGTGACATACAATGTTTTGTGGCTTGAATTTTTGTTTCAAAAGTAAAAATGTGTTAATTTTTTCTCACTGTTCTATTAAATGGTGAAGTAAATTTCACTAGCTCACTTCCATACCCAATGAGCGGTACAACGAATACAGGCAGAGTTCAAACTTCATAAAAGAATATATCTTTCCTGGGTGCTGCATGCATTCCAATTAGTAATGTATTGAATACCTTTTCTTAATTTCAATACGGTAGTATCAGAATCTCTGTTGGCTATGAGAATCTGCAATTTTCCATATTGTTGACAAGTGATTAAGCATTTGATAAGCTCAAAAGGATACAGCAAAAATGAAGTCCATTTGATGAAGAAAACAACCTGAAAAAGATTAGAAGGCCACTATCTTTATCTACAAAAGAAAAATCACCTATGAAATCATCTGATAGGCCTAGATCACCGAGTCATGACCTGTAAAACCAAAATTTCTCTTTGAAGACGTCTCAGCAGGAATGAGCAAAAACTGCACTTCATCCGTAAGAGGGTCCTGAATAGTCTGATCTGGTGTGGGCTGAAGTTGCGTGTATAGATAGAACGATACCTTCCAATAAAACTGTGGAATGTGGATCCTCAAAGTAACTGCTAGAAGACATCTTTTCGTGGTTCCCTCGAAGGTAAACATTGTGCCTCCTGCCTCTAATAATCTGTCGCTCAGGAAAGCACAATTATTGCTACATAATTCTCTATATATTCCCCTAAACCGTGAGTCAATAAGAACATCTTGCATTTTTGAGTATCACTCTTATTGACAAGTAAATTCACAAATTCTGTTTCTGAGACACTAACTAAAATGCAAAGTGGACCACAACAAAGTAGCAATGGATATGACATTAAAGATGAGAAGATGTTGACTCAGAGGTTGATTCAGAGCAATGATGATTAACAGTTCTGAGGATCTACATAAGACAAAAAGAAGATATGTACACTACCAGCCAATAGCTAAAATGATAAGTAGTAGTATACTCACGTTAATGATCGTGTGGAAATATGACATCCAAGAAATCTAGTAACAAAAAGGCGTGCCCCCATTTCCTTGAGTGAAGGAACCAGATTCTCAAGAACAAAATGATTCTGTCCGATCACTCCATGTGAGCAGCCATGCCAGCCTGCAAAGAAGTCCCTTCACTTATACAACTTGCCTAGAGAGAGAGAGAGAGAGAGAGAGAGAGAGAGAGAGAGACTATACCTTCAATCCATCCTCATGGAAGCCATATCCTGAAAGAAGAATGAGAGCTCAAGTTGGTAATGAAATATAAAACTATGTTCCCTTGTTGACCTGAGTCCAAGAATTTAAAAAAATTCTGTCTACCAAAAGATTCAAATCACAGCAATTTTATGAGCAATGACCTTACAAAATCAACGCATCAATTAGGCATAACTTAGGACCCTCCTCATTCAAAATTTAACCTCAAGAATATCACAAGAACCTTGTAGGAGTATTCTTTTTTACATGCACAGAATTTAATAATACTCTCAGCGTTGCTATAAAAACAGTCACTAGCGATAATATAGAAATTACAAAGTCTCACCCTGGTAAGCTCCGCAGAACCAAATTCCTCTTTTTCCTTGGATCTGATCTTAGCTCTTGTGAAGCTTTCGATGCAGCAACAGATGGAATTGGATGGCCTGTACACCACTTAAGCAATGTGTGTTGCGGTTCTCAAGAAGGATTGAGAGTCACGAGAAACGGCAAATCCTTCTGATCAAGGTTCTGCAAACTTTTACCGGCCCAATTAAGGAAAAGAGCATTGGTCCTGCTGAAACCAGTGCCAACAGAAAGGTAGTTCTAGAAGCAGTCAACCCATGGAAATTGTCAGCGGAATGCACCTCACGAAGATGCAACGTTGCTAAAATTTTAGTAGGCATTCACAACTTATATGCATACTGACCTAATACTATTACTGATGTTTATGCACTCCATGACAACTGCAAGCTTCACTTCTTTTATTTTAAGGTGATATGTAGCACGGGTTGGTAATGCAACAGATCCTGAAGGGAACAGTTGAATCAGAAATAAAATCAGCAAAACACAGTTGCCATGCCTGAAGCACATCGGGCCAGTACGTCAAGCACACTTTATTTTCATTACTCCCCGTAAAATTGCACGCACTCCATGCTGCTGGGTTCTTGGGCATGAAAGTTCTGTCATTATGAAGATAAATCTCGCTGCCAATAGAAAAATGTACCAATGGTTTGCATTCTGTAGTAAATATAGAAAGCAAAAAGAAGCCTGCTATTCTCGAAATTTCACTGGAAAATTTCCCAAGCAGAAGGCTTAAAGCAGA
Source organism: Eucalyptus grandis (assembly GCF_016545825.1). Lineage (NCBI taxonomy): Eukaryota > Viridiplantae > Streptophyta > Magnoliopsida > Myrtales > Myrtaceae > Eucalyptus > Eucalyptus grandis. The sequence continues at coordinate 41,189,461 of NC_052619.1, forward strand.
TGCAATTGACAACAATATCACTGTGGACACCATTGTTCCATTCTACATCAACTAACTGTGCCCTTGGAGACAATTGGATATTTCTCCATTAGTATGTTCACAAAAATACTAGTCATGAAAACTTACATGAAACTACAAATTAAACAATTATAGCTGTAGGCGTATTGGAACGCACCAAGTACTCTCATTTCCGTCTAAGTTGCTTGGTCTCCCAATAATATCAGAGCATCTGGTGCATGGACAGCTACATTACACTTATCATATACTTCTTCAAAATCATCTCCAGTTAGGACAACGCATCCTGTTCAATCTCCCATTACTGATAAATTGTGGACTAAAAAGACCAAAACTATAGATTGCCATGATGATTCTTAAATATACCTACTTACACCCATATCGTTTGCTCTAGTTCCATGTCACATGACCGAAACAATGCAGAAAAGGGCAAGACTTAAAAGCAAGTACTTACCCTCATCACTAGTTGAGACGGATTGCACTTCACAGCTTGTTCTTATCTCACACTCCACTCTCAAGCTCATCTCGAATCCACAAATATTTACAGTTCAACTCATCAAATCTTTTGTAGGACTTCCAGAGAAAAAATTATGAGCATGAACATCCAGTTTTCCATCTCGAACCACTGAATCCAAACTATCATCACCTTATTGACATAGGAACGTGAGCATCTCTGGACAGTAAGCCACTGAGGGCGGCCAAAAACCAGCAAAGAAACCATGTGAAAATGGACAGAGTATTATGACGAGAGACTGATAGAGATGGAAGAAAAGATTAGTTGATTGACTTATTGATAAAAAATGCTACCAAATTAAACAGCAGAGAATTGGTTGGTAGGACATCTGAAATTGCAAATCACAGTTTGTGTCGTTTACAATTAATCACTAACTCTTCTAGAGCCACATAATCTACCTGAAGCAGATGATAATTGCAGCAAAAGGACTGAACCGAGAAGGATAAAAAGCTCATGACTCCTTCCGAAGGGCCAGATTGAACCACAAATTGGGATCTACATGAAAATATAATTAATTGGTAATTGCCATAGATCTACATTCTACAAACAAGCTAAGGACAGATTTTGTTATATGAGTAAAAGATCGAGGATATGACAGAGTACAGTGATTCAACAATCTCACAATATAAGCCTTTTGAAATAATTCAGAGTAACCCCGTGACTTGATAATCTGTCCCAAAGTTTCGCTGCAGTTGATGTTGGGATTGCTCTTGAGTCCTTCTAGGTAACTGCAAAGATAAACAGTCATCAAACAGAGTGAATGCCATTGATTGTCCGGTCGTGCATATGAAAAGGATGCAAGAACTTGAAGATTGGCTTATACATTTCAATGCAGTAGGCCCAGCTTGAACACCTCAAAGTCATGTAGGATATGCTACTGTCAGAATGAATTTTGACCATTTTTCGAGACAACATTTGATATCTAATCATCTTATCCTGCTATTAAATGCATAGAATGTCCTGAGTTCCCTTTTGAAAAGTGAATTTTGACCATTGTTCAAGGAGTTTGGAATCTGAAGTGCATTAGGCTTCAAGAAATCACTCTCTACATTGATATCATCCATGATCCATTTAGCTGGCAACAACACTTACATTAATGATATTTTCTACTTCTCATTAGCAAGATTGCAAAACAGATTAGCAGGAAATCTTTGGCATAAATGATTATGATCAATATCATTATTGTGAGCTGCGAGCAGAAGACTTGATTTACCTGAGGACATCCTCCTCAAATTTGATGATTCCTCTGAGCATTTACTGGAAGCAAGGATTCAACACATTTGTCTTCTGGGCAAACAACCTCTAAATACCATTTCTGCTTCCCCATTCACAGCCTCAGACTTCATCTAAGCTGACAAAAATGACAAGTCAGATATCTCAATTTCCACTCCAAGACTCTCAAACAACTCCATCATATTAGGGTACATAACCTGCAGGCAACCAGTGATTCGCGTCAGCATTAGAAGTTGCTCAAGACTAGCGATTCTTTTTGAAGAAAATTACTTTCTTTATGATTAAAATCACTTTTCTGGGATGCCAAAGAACCATGATCTCAAAGCAACAGAATAACAGATCAATGGCTATAACTCTCATCACCCATGCTGTATGCCGCACATTTGTGGTATATTAAATCAATTTATACTCCCATACAAGATTTGATGGTTAAACCTATTCATAGATGTTTCAATGGCCTGCAACTTTTTCGGTGATGTGCCATGTCTTGAGGGTAAAAAAATGATCAATAGCATATTTCATTATTGATATTATACATGATAATAAACAAATTCTGTCCATGCATACAATAGTACCGAGAAACGGAAAATCCTTCTGATCCTGGTTCTGCAAATAAATATGGACCCGATTAATAAAAAGAGCATCAGTCATGCTGAAACTGGTCAGAACGGAGAGGGAGTTCTCGAGGCTCAAACACTGGAAATGGTCAACATGAACCGGAACACACAATGCTTAAGTGGTGCAATGGCCATCCGATTCCATCAGTCACTAAATTACATTCAGTAGTTTTGAACTATCACTTTATCCAATTATAAACAATTATTACCGTCTGTGATTATGTAAACATGGTTCGACTACATTCCAAAGATGTAATCTGAGCAAATTCTACCGTTTGCTTATGAGTTCATTAATGAGATTCCTTGTTATTCATGTTCATAAAATTATAGTCGGATGCCCATTTCAAGTAAACAACGCTTCTCATCTGTGATCGACAGTAGCCATTGGGGAAAGGTGACCTGCGGTGGCAATGATTGGCGAGTGGTGGTCCGTGGCAGCAATCGGTGAATGGGAATGGCGACTGATAGAATTGGGCTTTTTGATAGATTTCACAATTAGACATGTGGAATTGGAATATCAATACTAGGTAATTCAATTCCGCATTTTTGAGGAATCCTGTCTCGTGGAATCCAATTCCACATTGTGATTTCTCTCCAAGCATGAAAGTATTGAGAATAACATTCTCTGAAGAATCCAATTCCGCATTGAACTAAATGAGCCCTTACTCTTTCATTTTTTACTTGGAAATTGGTCTTCCACTATTCGAATCTTAAGTCCATTGTCATCTCTCTCCCTCTCCCCCTCCCCCTCTCTCCCTCGCCCTCGCCCTCGCCCTCGCCCTCCCTCTCCCTCTCTCTCTCTCTGAAAAAAAAAAAAAAATAGTTATGGCTTCGTCTTTGTTTGTTCTCTCTGACCTTTGGGCCATTGTTCGATGTCGTTTTCTTGTCACATAATGAATAATACTTGCTTTGCTTCTCAACAACAAAGGATGATTTTTCATGTTGGTTCTGTAACAGCAATCTTTAGTTATAGGAAGTAAAATCATGACAAAAATGTCATATTCAAATCTAAAAATCCACAATATCCAAAGCTGCAAAACCTGAGCATTACCAAAATTATGCACAACTTGATACCCAACCCATGTGCTGGTAGACACAAGATTAGGTGAAAACTCATCAAGATGCAAGGTAAAATCTTACAGATGCAGAGGTCGATACCTGCCGGTTGGCACTGGTGAATTACAGCTAAGCAACTCTTTGGACAATGCCATTTGATTAGAAATTGGCTTTCTGCAAAAGAACTCCATAACGTACATTGCTCAGGTTTGCCGCTCTGCCACTCTTTGCCTTCGAAATCACGTCATATAGAGAAAGGGACGGTTTCAAACCTTACTTCGGTCCGTTTGGTTCAACTTTGAGAAAACACTTTTACATTTCCCCAAATATCTTTGAACGAGCGGGCATTCAATGAATGCAAGAGTGTTTGGATACTCATTTTTGTGTATATTTTGTAAAGCAACTTTGAGATAAAATTAAAAAAATAAAAAATAAAAAATAAAAAATAAAAAAAGAAAGAAAGAAAGAAAGAAGAGGAGATGCAGAGTATCGGAAAGGGTGAAAGTGTGGGGGAGGCAGCTTGAGCAGCTGCTGTTGGTGGTGTTGCTGGTGGTGGGGAGGCGGCTGGTGGCGGCAGCGGTGGTGGTGGGGAGGCGGCTTGCTTGAGGTTGCACGATCTCAGGTGATGCCCTGGGTTGTAGATGCAGATGCATCGAGGAGGACAAAATCATGGGGAGGCGGCTTGCTCTGTTGCTGGTGGTGGTGCTGGTGGCAATGGGGAGGCAGCTGGTGGTGGTGGTGCTAGATGTTGTGGGGAGGCATCTCGCCCGAGGTCACGCACGACCTCGGGCAATGCCTTGACCGAGACAAAGGTCGCCTTGGTCACGCGACCCGGCAATGCTTGAGGTCGTGCAACCTCAGGTGAGGCTTCCCGGAGGCTGGGGCCAGATCTGGCTGGTGGAGCCCGCGGCTGAGCTCCGCTAGCTAAGCTTCACCGGTGGAGTAACAAGTTGAAGGGAGAAGACGATGAACAGTATTTTCTAGGGTAAAAGAGGAAAACGCGATTATCAACAAGGGTAATATTAGAAAGAAAAAAAAATTATTAAACCCCTACTTAACATTTCATGAAAGCTCAAAACAGATTCTTACCTCTTTTGAGCTTTCAGCCTTCCAAATGCTAGCATTTGGCCAATGAGATCTCAAAATATTGAACCAAATATCTAATATTTTTCTCAACAAGCTTTGAAAATTCAAAGTCCCTTTAGAATGTTGAACCAAACAAGGAGGAACCATTCCTTTCTTGCCCATTTCTGTGAGCAAAATCTGGGCCCTATACGAGCTGCCCTACCTGCAGTATCTGTGGATCTTTGTGTTGTATATCACATCATTGGGCTCTATGCATCCATCACGCATAGACTTGAGCAAACTTCGACGCTTCCTTCATATTACCATTCATGCACAACCTGTGTACTAAGACACCATATGTGTGCGCATCAGGAATAAATCCAGCCTTCTGGATGGATGCATAGATGTCGGATGCTTTCTCCATGTCGTCTGATCGCACAAAGGCATCTATTAGAATAGTATAGGTCACTTTCGAAGGAGCGATGCCTCTCTCCTGAGTCTCCTCCATCTCCTTCACCAAATCTGTCACTGCAGGCATGTTCTTGGCTCTAGCAGATCCTGCAATTAAAGTGTCGTATGTCACCAAGGATGGGGAGTGACCATTTGACTTCAGTTGAACAAATAAGCCGAAAGCTTTATCCAACTTCCCACAACTACAAAATCCGTGTATGAGTGTTATATGTAATCACGTCTGGATTTATACCGCTCCTTTTCATCGAGTCCACTAAACTCTTGGCTTCCCAAACCCTCGAGTCACGACACAGCCCCCGAATGAGAGTGCTGAATGTAACAATACTATACGAGATCCCTCGCTCGCGCATTTCATCGAACAGTTCGAAGGCTCTGTTCACATCACCTCCCTTGCAAAGCACGTTGATCATGAGATTGCAAGTATGTACGCTCGGAACAACCCCGCTGAGCTTCATCTTTCGGTACAATTCGAGACTAAACCCAACTCGCTCATCTCGGAGAACAATTCTCCCGCCCTTTCGACGTCGCCGTGTTTACAATAGCCGTCGATCAAGGCCGTGTACACGTAAGCCACTGGAGACCAGTTCATCTCCTTCAACTGAGCGCAAATCTTGAAACCCCGGTCCAAGCGACCGGCTTCGCAAGAGCCCTTCACCATGATCCCGAGGCTCCGCTCGTCGACGATTCCGACTTTGGCCCTGGAATCAATGAACAGACGCCATGCCTCGTCGAACGAGCCCGATCGAACGAGAGAACTCAGCAGAGTGCTGAAGGCGCTCGGGTAGGAAACGAGGCCATTTTTCGCTATTTGGGTAAAAAAATCATGGGCTCGCTCCGTTGATGGAGATTGCAAAAGGGCAAGAGGGATTGAATTGAACTAAGTTCTCGTTGGGTTGGGAGATGTGATCAATGAGAAGGCGTGGAGTGGCGGGGTTTCCACCACTGTTGGGCGACAGGGAGAGCTGGGCGGGTCTCTGCTCTCCCTGTCGGCAGGCTCATTTGCCAATTGTCATTCAAGTTGCCTCTGACTAAGAGTTTGGGGATCTTTCATTAGCGCGGTGACAACTGCTTGATCCATGAAAAGTTGAACTCGTGCTATTGAAATGAAGTTACCAACCCATGTTAAGAACGTCATCTATCAGATCGAGGAAAATATATCTCGGCCGGCAGGTAATTTCGTCTTGTTCATCCGATGCAAACATCATGTTTACAATCAAAACTGTCTGAATTAGTCTATGTCTCTCAACTCCCATGATCTCATGCTTGTGCAACCTGATTCGAAAGCAGCTGGAGAATAGTTTATTTACACCTTCAAATGCAGTTGGTTTATAACTTATTCGCAAGAGAAGGATTTTGGCTAATTCCTTGTCCGAATCAATAACTGCACCAATTTGAACATTATTCTGGACTGCGAAAAGAAAATTGTTCTCTAACCCGATTGATTTTGCATGTTTGAACATGGTGTTCACAACCAAAGAAGTTTGCACATTGAGAGAAGCAAGAAAAATTTCAGGAACCAAGGGCTGAATGGCCCTAGGGGAATCAGTTGTGAGCTGGCTTAAATGGGTCCTGCTTAATCAAATAGCAACTTAAAGATCAATTCAACGTCGGGGAACTCGCATATAGATCGGTGAAAGCAGCATCATTGCCTGGACGTAAGAATACAATCTGCATTTTGGAGTTCATAAAAAATTATACTTTTTAGAAGAAGCACCAAAAGAAAAAGTGCATTGTAATTTGCACTTGCGTTATTTTCAACTTAATGAGAGTGAAAGTAGTACTACCTAAAAGAAGGAATTACCTGATAATTTCCGAGCGTGTGAGACTTAAAACCAGCTGCACAATAGTCGAAGTAGTACTCCCATGTCGTTATGAACTTTTCATTGAATCCCAGAGCTAATATTTTCCTACAAAAGGAGAAAGGGGTCACGAATGACCACAAAACCACGAGAAATTATACCAAAGTCATCGCAGCATCATATCGCTTGTCACCTTTGTTTCTCCATGAAGTTCTTCCTCCAACATCGAAGTGTTTGGTAATAATGGATTCCTATGTTGTCCACATGCTCCACACTGTGGTGGAAGATCTTTCAGTGAATGGATGAAGTGAAGAAGACAGAATTTGTGCACTTGATGTTATGCAGTTGTACCTAAGTCGGGACGCAGAGGCCATAGCTGATGTTACCCTGCTTAAGGAAGGCAGGCAGCCCCCAGGAAAGATATATTCTTTTATGAAGTCTGAACTTCGCCTGTATTTCTCGTACCGCTCATCGGGTATGGAAATGAACTAGTGAAATTCCATGCACCATTTAACAGAATAGTGTGAAAAAATAAGCACGTCTTTTACTTTTGAAACAATAATTCAAGCCGTAAAACCATTGTATGTCACATGCCTGTAGAACGAAAAGTCCGTCTTTGGCTAGCACCGATTCACAACAGCCGAAGAACTCCTCCATGTATTCGTGGCCGACTGCTTCTATCATCTCACTGTGAATTCATTCCATTAAGAGTCTTTTAAGCATCGTTTTGGTCTGTTTAGCCAGATTACAAATATAGACAAAATGGCGAGAAACTCACCAGGAAATGATCCTGTCATATTTGTAGGCACTTGGCAATTGGCGATAATCACAAAGAATTAATTTGATGCTGTCCTGCAATGAAAAAATTACATACATTATTTCTCGGACTTATGAATTAAGTTGTCAAGTACAAAATGCTGGTAGACTGGGTACCTGAAGCCCTGCTTCTTTCACTCTTGATTTGGCGTACTTCAATTGCTCTTTCGACAGAGTGATGCCTGTGTATTTGCATCCGGTTTGCCTAACAACTTCAATGGCCAAGTTTCCCCAACCGCAGCCGATTTCAAGAACTTCATGCGTCTTTTCAATTTTTGCCTACAATTTTTCTAGGCAAAGCATTAGTCACTGAACAGTCGAAGGTTAACCCGTCTAGCAGCCCCAAACTAACAGTAAGTAAAACAAACCTTTTTAATCAAAAGAGAGATTTTTCTCATCTGTGCTGCCTTTAGGTCTTCACCAGCCATCTATCGAATTTTTCGACAGCACAACAATGCGTCATTATTTTGAGCCGCTGGACTTTCATAGGTGGATTTGTATTTACTCTTGCTTCTATATCACGTATTTAGCAGCAAAATTTCAAAACAGGGTTGTGGCTACTGACCTCGAATACGGCGCAGGAGTATGTCATAGTCTCATCCAAGAACAGTGAAAAAAGTTCATTACTCTGCAAACACGACGAAATGGAAAACAGCATTACAGAATACCGCATGTACAAGCACATTTTTGCTTTTGATACCCATCAATGTTGAGACACTGACAATGTGTTCTGGTTCATTCTGTTCTCTTGAGAAAAAGATTTGGAATAAAGTTTTTACCAGATCATAATGTTGGGAGATGTTCCTGCGAGCTTGAGTTAAAGTGTTTTGCCTCGAAACATGCTTGAAGAAGTACTTAGCCGAAGCAATACCAGCTGTTAATAACATCGGTGCCCACCAACCCCTTAATCAAAAAGTTGCATACACTAGTTTAGTATATTTAATAATAACATAAAAAGTCAAAAACATTTAGTTCCAACTAGTCAAGTATTGAGTACCTTCTCTTACTCAATTTCGAGATGGCAACATCGGAATCTCTGTTCGCTATGAGAATCTGTCACTTGCCATAATGTTGACAAGCGATTAAGCATTTGGTATGTATAGAAGGATACAGCATTTATAAAACGAAGTCTGTTTGATGAAGAAAATAACCTGAAAAAGATTTAGAAGACCTTTATTTTTGTCTACACAAGAAAAATCACCATTTATGTATGCATCTGCCAGGCCTAGATCGGCTTGAGTCATGACCTGAAAAACCAAAAATTCCTTATTAGGACACAAAAGGTCTCAGCGCGAAAAAACATAAACTAGACCTTGTTTGTACAAGAGTCCTAAATAGTCTAATCCAGAGTGGGCTGAAGTCGCATGTAAGTTGAGACAATACCTTCCAGTAAAACTCTGGACTATGGATCCTCAAAGTAACTGTTAGAGGACATCTTTTTGTGGTTCCCTCAAAGGTAAACATCGTGCCTCCTTCCTCTAATAAACTGCCAATCCCGAAAGCATAATTATTGCTACCTGATTCTCAAAATGTTCCTCTAAGCGGTAAGTCACTAAGAACATTCTGCATTTCTGAATATCATTTTTATTTACAAGTAGATTCGCAAATTCTGTTCTAAGATATTAATGAAAATGCGGGAGTGGACCACAATGACACTTAACACTTCTGAGGATCTACAGATGAGAAGATGTTGACTATGACGCTCTATCAAAGCAAGGACACTTAAACACTTCTGAAGATCTACAGAGAAAACACAAGGAACTATGTACTCTACAAGCCAATAGTTATCATGATAAGTACTAATATACTCACGTTACCAAGCCTGTAGAAATATAACGTCTGAGAAATCCAGTAACAAAAAAGCGTGCCCCAATTTCCTTGAGTGAAGGAACCATATGTCGAGGGTTATCAAGAAGAAAATGACTTTGTCCCATCACTCCATGTGCAGCAGACATGCCTGCCTGCAAAGAACTCCCTCAAGTTAAAATTAGCATATGCAACTTGCTCAGAGAGAGAGAGAGAGAGAGAGAGAGTCTATACCTTCAATCCATCCTCATGGAATCCATATCCTGAAAAAAGAATAAGTACTCAAGTTAGTCATGAAACATACAACTACGGTCCCTTGGCGACCTGAGTCCATACCGATAGATTCAAATTACAGCAACCTTATTAGCAAAGACCATCTCATCAATTTGGCTTAAGTGAGGACCCTCCTCTTCAAATTTAACCTCAAGAAAGACGCAAGAACCTTGTAAGAATATTCTTTATTACATGCGTAGGAATATAATACTCTCAGCATTGCTAAAAAGCTGAGGTATAACAATCGCTGGTGCATAGAAACTTTAACAGGCTCACCCTGGTATGCTCCGCAGAACCAAATTCCTCTTTTTCCCTGGATCTCATGTAGCTGAAGCAAAGCTTTCGATGCAGCAACAGATGGAATTGGGTGGCCAGTGCACCACTTAAGCAATGTGTGTTCCGGTTCATGTGATGGATTGAGAGTCACAAGATACGGAAAATCCTTCTGATCCAGGTTCTGCAAATATATATGGACCCAATTAATTAAAAGAGCATTGGTCACGCTGAAACTGGTCAGAACAGAAAGGGAGTTCTAGAGGCTCAAACACTGGAAATGGTCAACATTTTGTGGAATGCACCTCACCATGCTGCTAAAATTTTAGTAGTCGGTAACAACTTATATGCATATCGACCTACCTGATAAATTTGGTTATGTACTCCATGACAACTGCCAGTTTCACTTCTTTTATTAAAGGCAATATGTAGCATGCGTTGTAGCATGTAGCATGCATTGCAGCATAACGCATCATGAAGGGCACAGCTGAATTAGACATAAAATGAGCAAAACGCATTCGCCACACCTGAAGCACATTAAGCCAGTATGTCAAGCATACTTTATTTTCAGCACTTCCCAGAAAATTCCACGCGCTCCACGCTGCTGAGTTTTTGGGCATGAAAGTTTTGTCATGATGAAGATAAATCTCACTGCCAATAGAAAAATATATCAATGGTTTTGCATTCCACAGTAGATATAGAAAGCAAAAAAAAAGATTGCCATTCTTGAAATTTTAAATTTACTTCCCCCAAGCAGAAGGCTTAAAGCAAATGTAATGGACAACGACATCACCGTGAACATATTGTTCCATACTACATCGACCAACTGAGCCTTTGTAGACAATTGGTTGTCCAGTAGTAAGTTTGCAGACACTAGTCGTGACATTATCCAAGAATGTGCGAGCTACAGGCTAACCAATTATACCTGTAGGCATATTTGAATGCACCAAGTACTCTTGTCTCATCATAAGTTGCTTGGTCCCCCAACATTCTCAGAGCATCCGGTGCATGGACGGCCACGATACACTTGTCATATACTTCTTCAGAACCATCTCCAGTTAAGACAATGCATCCTGTTCAATCTCTTTCTGTTACCTATTGCGGACTTTAAGGATAGAAAAAGGTAGATTTTCCTGATGATTCGTGAGTATACCTACTGTGACAGTTTGTTTATCATGTCCATATTGTTTGCTCTAGTTCCATGTCATGTGACAAAACAATGCCGAAAAAGACGAGACCTAAACCGCAAGTACTTACCCTCATCACTAGTGGAGATGGATCGCACTTCACAACTTGGTCTTATTTCACACCCTTTACTCTCGAGCACATCTCTGACCTGAATTCACAAATATTTACAGTTCAATTTGTAGGGTTTCCAGAGAGAAAATTACGACCAAGCATGTCGAGTTTTCCATTTCGAACTATTGAATGTCCTAATCATCATCACCTTATTGACATAAGAATGAGAGCGTCTTCGGACTGTAAGCCACTGAGGGCGGCCAACAACCTGCAAAGAAAGCAAGTAAAGTTAAACAAAGAGTATTATGAGGACTGACTGATAGAGGTGGAAGGAAAGATTTGGCGATTGACTCGTTGATATGAAATGTCACCAAATTAAGCAGCAGAGAATTCATTGGTAGGACAACTGAAATGGCGAAACACAATTTTATCATTTCCAATCAATCAGTAACTTTCTAGAGCCACATGAACTACCTGAAGCAGATGATGATTGCGGCAAAAGGACAAAATTGAGAAGGCTGAAAAGCTCATGACTCCTTCCGAAGGGCAAGACCAGATTGAACCGCAAATTGGGATCTATAGGAATATAAAATTAATTGGTAATTGCCATAGATCTACATCCTCCAAACAAGCGAAGGACAGATTTTGTTATATGAACAAAAGATCAAGGCTATCACAGAGTACAGTGATTCAACAATCTCACAAGGTAAGCCTTTTGAAATAATTCAGAGTAACCCCGTGACTTGATAAACTGTCCCAAAGTTTCACTGCGATTGATGTCCGGATTGCTCTCAAGTCCTTCTAGGTAACTGCAAAAATAAACAGGCATCAAACAGAGTGAATGCCTATGATTGTTCGGTCGTTTATACAAAAATAATGCGAGAGCTTGAAGATTGGCTTATACTTTATAATGCACTAGGCCCAACCTGTCACCTTGCAATGTCATGTAGGATAATGCTACCTTCAAAATGAATATCAACATTTTGAGACAAAATATGATATTTGATCATCTTACCTGCTATAAAATGCATAAAATGTCCTGGAGTTTCTTTTTCAAAAAATGACGTTATCATTGTTCAAACAGTTTAAAATCTCATGTCAAAAGTGTAGCATATTGCCGAAAACTTAGGCTTCAAGAAATTACTCTCTTTAATGATATCAACCGTGATGAAGTCAGCTCGAAATAAGACTTCATTAATGATAATTCCTACCTATAGTGGGAAGCTCATTGGCGAGATTGCAAAAAAGATTAGCCGGAAATCTTTGGCAAAAATGATTATGATCACTATCATTGTTCTGAGCTACAATCTATACAGAGAACTAGAGATAGAAATACAATGACCTTCCAGTATTGAGCACTAAAAAGACTTGATTTACCTAAGGACATCCTCCTTAAATTTGATGATTTCTCTAAGCATTTGCCAGAAGTAAGGATTCAACACATTTGTCTTTTGGGCAAACAAACTCAAAAGACCATTTATGCTTCCCCATTCACAGCCTCGGCCTTCGTCTAAGCTGACCGAGAATGACATATCCGATATCTCCATTTCCACTCCAAGACTCTCAAACAACTCCATCATATTAGGGTATGTAACCTGCAGGAGACCCTTAATTTGCGTTAGCACTAGAAGTTGCTCAAGACTAGCAATTCTTTATAAAGAAAATTACATTCTTTTTGAAGATAATCACTTTTATGAGATGCCAAAGAACCATGATCTCAAAGTGACTGAATAAAAGATTAATAGCTTCAACTCTTGTTACTGATGACGTTCGCCGCACATTTGTGGTGTATTAAATCAATTTATACTCTTATACAAGATTCGATGGTTAAAACTACTCATAGACATTTCAATGACTGGCAACTTTTCCGGCAATGTGCCACGTCTTGAGGGTAAAAAGTCGATCAATAGCATATTCATCATTGATATTATACATGATAATAAACAAATTCTATCCGTGCATAAAATAGTACCGATCACTGTAAGTAGAAAGAAAGAAATTTTCAACTCCCTCATGCAACACACTTAGGTTGCTTGTTTCCTCAGCGATTGAAATCGAATTGTCTAGGCCAACACATTTTTCGGGCCAGTGCCAAACTCCAGGTGGGAAAAGAACTAGGTAGGCCATCATTATGCAGCCCGACCAAGATCAGATCTATTTATTTTATTCTCAATTACAAGTTGATTGAACCTTTCTATCTTTATGTCGATATTCAGTTTGAGTATGGTGATGCACGTTGCTTTAATCATGTAACACCTTTCTCTATAGTATAACTATCGACAGAGAAAGAAAGGGTGGTGATAATTCTACTCCTATTTTGGCTAAGATACTCTCTTTTTCCAATTAACTTACCAAAATACCTCCTCTCTCTCTTCAATTTGTTATTTCCTCTTTTATCAGGTTAACTCACAAAACTGCATTTATTTCTATCATCTCTCTTATATTATTATTTTTACAATGTAAATGTCAAATTAAACCAAACAATATCATGCATCCTCTTATCACTTTGGTTAGAGGAGGAGGTTGTTAAATTTAATATATGATCTCATATTTTTAATCAAAAAAGTTACACAGAAGGTTAGAAATTTCTAGATATAACAGCTTATGAAAATATAATTAATTGCCTATTTTTTTATCAAATAGTTTGAAGGGAACTTAATTTCAAAGTTGAAAATTAAAATTCAATCTAATTATCTAACGGATTTTGACATTGTGGGAGTTATTTGCACCTTTAGACTCTAATCAGATTTTTTCAAAGGAAAGTTTTAAACATATTTTAAAGTTTTGATCCACTTGATATAAGATTAAATCTACAATCAATATTAATTACTTTCTTCATAGTAGGAGTAGAATAGCAAGAAGTCTCTTTCTTATTCTTCTTCTTTTTTCCTCCTTTGTGTGCTTATTTTTTGCTAATATTTAGATATGATCTAAATATAAATATGTTTGACATTTGATCATGCTTATGAAAAATTAAAAAAATTTCATACTTTGGTCAACTTCTCATTTCCATTTTTTTTTATCAATATTGGCTAGATAATTGAATGATTTAATTTTTGACTTCGAAATATAATTTCCCTCATAATATATGAGAAAAAGAAGGCAAGTAATTATTTGTTCATAAACGATCACAAATGAATATATCTTATGATTGAAAATATGAGACCATAAATTAAAATTGACAACATTCTCTAAGCAAGGTGATAAAAAGATGCACGGTAAAATGATATTTTATTGGTTGTACTGGACCACATATATTGTCAAACTAATGAGAGAGATGATAAGTATAAAATCAATTTTGTGGATTAACTTGATAAAAAAAAAAAAACAATAAATGAGAGAGAGAGAGAGAGAGAGAGAGAGAGAGAGTGCCTTGGCTAAAATGGGGATGGAAAGAGCGCCAATATATAAAATGCGTGCGCTTGCAAGAATGAGTATCATGTTTGAATGAATCCTTTAAACATTTTCATGTTGACAATGAAGTATCAAAACTCGTGAATCACCTCATTGTTCCTAATTAAACGTGCCAATCTCCCTTCAATTGAAAATAATCACATAGATGCAAAGATTCACTCTTCGAGACTATACTCGCAATATAAGCATACCTAAATAGGTAAACTTAATATAATTTGATTTTTTTTATTAAGCAAAATCCTCATGTAAATAGGTTGGTTAGTCTAATTAACAAATAACTTCCAGGGTTAATACCACATAAAACTCAAAACTGGCATACTTGTGACAAATTTATTACAAACTAATTTTTTGACCACCAAAAATCCCAAATTGGTATACATTTGACAAATTTACCATAAACTACTACGACTTTGACAAATTACTCTCTATTAGTTTCCATTAAATTTTATTGTCAAATTGCTGAATTGGTTGATATGTGACAGTTGACTGGTATATTTATTTGAGATTTTAGTTTCCGTTTGTCACAATTATACTAGTTTGTGATTTTTTTTATGGTATTAATCTAATTTAAAGGAACGTATATTTGTCACAAATATACCAATTTGGGATTTTTTATGGTCAAAAAATTAATTTGGGGTAAATTTATCACAAGTGTATCAATTTAAGGGTTTTTGTGATCATTTTGGATAAATTTGTCATAAATGTACTAATTTGAGATTTTTGGTAGTCAAAAAATTAATTTGGGGTAAATTTATTACAAGTATACCAGTTTGAGATTTTTCATAATATTAACCCTAGTTTTTAATGCTTAGAACCATGATCTCAAAGTGACAAAATAACATATCAATGGCTTCAACTCTTGTTATCGATGACGTATGAAGCTGCATTAGTGGTATTTTTATTCAATTTATACTTCCAAACAAGATTCAATGGTTATAACTACTCAAAGACATTTCAATGGCCAACAAATTTTTGGATGATGTGCAATCTCATGGGGGTAAAAACCGATGAACAATGTATTCATCATTGATATTATTTTACATGATAATAAAGGCATGTTTAATAACCATTTTGTTCTTGGGAATAATTTTTGCTTAGAAATGATTTTTTTTTTTTAAATTATGTTCTCGGGAATGATTTTCAATTTTTGAAAGTATTTGATTACTATCCAAAATTTTTATTCCCGAGATAGAAATTCATTTGGTAGGATTCTTAAATTTTTTGTTTCTTTTAATTTTTAATACTTTTATTATATTTTTCTTAATTTTCTCTTTTTCCTTTTCCCTTCTCCTTCCTCCTTCTTTGTGGCCAGTCGCTAGCCACAATGGTGGCCGATGACCGGCTAGGCAAGCTCACCGAAGCCTCGCCAAGCCAGGTTGAGGTCCGACGAGCTCACGTGGAGGCTCACCTGGCCACAATGAGGCTTGGTCTCACTAGATCTAGGCAAGGCCAAGCCTTGCGGTGGCCTAACGAGGCCAAGCCTCGCCGATAGCTAAGCTTGACGACACTTTGGCAAGGCCGCCAACCCTAGTCTAGGCAGTTGCCAACCATGGTTGAGGTCAACAACTGGCCAAAAGGAAGAAGAAGAAAAGGAAAGAGAAGAAGAGGAAAGAAGAAAAAAAATAGACTTGATTCTAAAAATTATTTCCAGGAGCAAGAAGCAACTTTTTCCGTTTCTTAATTCTGTTCCAAATCTATTTTCGAAAACAAAAAAATTGGATTTTTATTCTAGGGAACAAAAAAATTATTAAATAGATTTATGTTCTTTTTTTGTTCCTAAGAGCAAAAGAGCATAATCAAAGTATTACCAAACGGGTCCTAAACAAATTCAATCTATGCATACAATAGTACCAATCACTGTAAGTAGAAAGAAACAAATTTTCAACTCCCTAAGGTTCTACTTGTGCAACACTCTTAGATTGCTTGTTTCCTCAACGATAAAAATCGGACTCTCTGCGCCAACACATTTTCTGGCTCAGCCCTAAACTCATGGATTGGAAAAGAACTGGACGGGCCATTATTATGAAGCCCGACTAAGGCCAGATCTATTTATTTTTATTCCAAGTTGGAACTGACTGGCCGATTAAGTATGGCCATGCACCGTTGCTTTAGTCATGTAACTCCTTTCTTTATAGTTTAACTATAAACATAAAGAAATCTCACTAAAGAATAAAGCAAATCCAACTAGACAAGAAACCGAAATATTATGTTCTAAACCTTGCCGGACTGGCAAACCTAGGGAACTACCAAGGCCGCGATCGAGGTCTACTCCTACGCCCTAGGTCCAAAGTGCAAGTAGTGAGAAATTATTACCGATATCTACCCAAATAAATTAGTGGGTTTTCATGCAGGTTTCTCGTGAATCCAACCTAAGTTTATTGAATGACCTCTGGTGGGTGAAACTAGTTGAGACTAGAGCTCCCATTTGTGTTAGATTGGTCTTTTCAATCCTATGTTCTTCTTATAAAACCAAAAAATAGTTCCATATCACAATCAATTCCACATTTTCTCATACTAAATCTACGATTAGAGCTTGTTTGATCGAACTTCTAAAGCCAATAGCTTTTCTCCCTTCAAGTAAAAGTAATATATTTTTCCAACTTTTAAATTGCTGTGACTTGTATCAATATTCAAATGTGTAGCTTGGAAGTGGTAGTATAATTTACATATGGAAAGGACGTTAACCTCCACTTAAATCAATTTGCAACCATAGAAGATTCCTTCCACTGGTGTTTCTCGTCTTTCTCCATGTGAACTTGACCGTTCAACTAGAGAGGACAAGAGGGAGTTCTCTCAGTGAACAAATTCAACACCTATTAAGATTCTGGATGCCTTTCTGAATTACATGTTTGTGGATATTGAAATTTGCATGGTTCTAGAGATAACTGAACAAAAGAAGGAAGACCATCAATAATATGTTTCTTCTCATTATTTCTTCTCACCACTATGCTAGTATTAAAATGGAAATAAATGGTATGGAGACTAACAGACAGCAGTATACCTCTCATGAAAACCATTAATATCTATCTTATGGTGCTCTAGTCTTTAGAAAAAAAATGTCCAATGCACAGCAAATGGAAAGTATACTTACAAAATCAAACCGTCTTGTATTTAAGATTTAGAAAAAGGATGCGGAATATATATGCCACAAATAATCTATGTACGTCTTAGTTTTTTAATCATTGAATTACATTTGATGATTAATTTTCTAAAGTAGTTAGAAAGTCGGGTTTAAGAACAACATTATCTATAATATATAGTGTTGCTCTTAAACCTATTCAAACAAGCAAGACTTGTTCAAATAATCATTTAAACATTTTCATATTGACAACGAAGTATCTGAAACTCTTAAATCACTTCATTGTCCCTCGTTAAACATGCCTATCTCTCTTGAATTGATAATAATCATGCAAACGCACAAATACACTGATCGAGATTATCCTCATAACATAAATATACCTAAATAGTAAAACTTAATATAATTTGATATTCAATAAGCGAGATCCTCGGGTAAATAGATTGGCTAGTGTAGTCAACAAAATAATTACTGATGCTTAGAACGACACGTACGTACACAAGTTACTTGAAACAGAAAAATCCTTTCTTTTTAAACATCATCATCATTTGCAATTCTTTCAATATTAAATATTTGAATTAAAAAAACTCCAAGAACTAAAATGAGACCCAATCAGAAAGGACAAGAGAAAGTTCTTTCAGTCAACAAATTCATCATCTATTAAGATCTTTTGGAATCGTATGTTTGCGGATATTGAAATTTGCGTTGTTCTAGAGATAACTGAACAAAAGAAGGAAGATCATCAATCATATGTTTCTTCTTACCACTATGCCAGCATTAAAATGGAAATAAATGATATGGGGAGTGATGGACAGCAGCATACCTCTCACAAAAATCATTAATGTCTATTTTATGGTGCTTCGATTTTTGGAAAAACTTTTCCAATACACTGCAAATGGAGAGTATACTCATGAAATTAGCCCATCTCATTTTTAAGATTGGAGAAAAAAGATGGGGAATATATATGCCATGAAAAATGAATTTATGTCTTAGTTTTTTAATCATCGAATTACATTTGACAATTAAATTTCTAAAGTAGTTAGAAAGTCGGGTTCAATAAAAACACTATATACATATATATTCAAACAAGCAGGACATGTTCAAATAATGATTTGAACATATGTATATTGATAACGAACTATCTAAAACTCTTAGATCACCTTATTGTCCCTAGTTAAACGTGCCAATCTTTCTTGAATTGATAATAATCATGCAAATGCACAAATTCAACTTACTGAGATTATCCTCATAACACAAGCGTACATAAATAAGAAAACTTAATATAATTTGATATTTCAATAAGCAAGATTCTCGCGTAAATAGATTGGCTAATCTAATCAACAAAATAACTACCGATGCTTAGGACAATACGTACGTGCACAAGTTACTTGAAACAAAAAGTTTCTTGTTTTAGACATCGTCATGATTTGCAATTCTTTTCAAAATTAAATAATTGAAAAAAAAAATCCAAGAACTAAAATGAGACCAATCATTTTCAGAGCCTCTAATTTTGTTCTTTTTTTGGCTGACGTTGCAGGGGCGGACCACCCCCAGCTCTCCTGCGGAAGCTCTTTTCTTTCA
Source organism: Eucalyptus grandis (assembly GCF_016545825.1). Taxonomy (NCBI): domain Eukaryota; kingdom Viridiplantae; phylum Streptophyta; class Magnoliopsida; order Myrtales; family Myrtaceae; genus Eucalyptus; species Eucalyptus grandis. The sequence goes on from NC_052619.1 coordinate 41,208,709, forward strand.
TTCCTATGTTTCTTCTTATAAAGCCAAAAAATAGTTCCATATTACAATCCCACGGAAGATCTATTCTCGTACTAAATCTACGATTAGAGTTTGTTTTATTGAACTTTTAAATAATTGCTTCAATCATATGTTTCCTTTTAAAATGGAAATAAATGGTATGGAAACCCTTGAAGTAAAAGTAATATATTATTCCAATTTTTAAATTGCTCTTGGAACGGCTCTTGGAACAAAAAATAAAAAATAAATCCTTATCCCCACTTGCAATATGTAGCGTCTTTGACTCTCATGAAGCCAAAGAAAAAGGAGGAAAAGAGACAGTACAATTATTGAAGTAAACATGCGCAAACTCTTCAGTTTCAAAAGAAAGACTTTCACTAGCTTCTCAATAAATGAAGAGGGGCCCTTGCTCTTACTACTGGTTGGCCACACCTGTCAATTGTAGCCAATTTTAGAGAGAGAAAGAGCAAGAGCGATTCTTGATCTTACTTTACCCAGTGAAGTCCAAAATTCTGGGCAAAGAATTTTGTTTTCATCTTCGAAAAGTGACGATGGTAGACCAAAGGGAAATAAATAATTGAAGGGAGAGGAAGGAAGGGCCCTGTGCAAGGACGGATATAGTTTTGCTCCCCTCATTAGATGCAGGCATTCCATGAAAAATGGAGGGCGCCGTTGCTGCTGTAGAGATTTGTCATGCGAGCGCCGCTCTTGCCATTTATCGAGTCCATTTTTTTGTCTTGTTTATTCTATAAAAGGAGAGGACATTTGAAGACAAGAAGTGCACCAAGTTCCATTCAGTGGCCGAGAGAAGAGAGAGTTCTTCTTGTGGGAGATTTTCTCGTTGCAATTACACCTAAGTAATTTAGCCATATAAATTTTTGTGCGTAGAATTTGTGTAAAGGGGGTAAACACTGTGTGAGTCATTGGATATAATTGGGGCTGGGAAATACTGAATGAGTGTTTGGGTACTCGAGTGATTGTAATATCCGGTATATTGCTTAGTTTCTATAGTGGAATTATGTGATACTCTCCCCGTGGACATAAGTACCAATATTCGGACTGAACCACATAAATCTAGTGTCCGATTCCCTTTCATTCCTTCCGACTAATTTTATCTGATTCACTTGTATATATTCACAATAAGTGGTATCAGAACCAGGTTCAACTGACTTAAAGCAAATCGATAATGATGGAAGAAGGAAATGTGAGAATTGACCGATTTGATGGAAAAGATTTTGCTTTCTAGAAAATGCAAAATGAGGATTGTATGTACCTGAGAATTTTGCACTTACCTTTATCTGGAAAGAAACTAGACTCCATGAAAGATGCTGAGTGGGAATTGCTAGATAAACAAGCGATAAGTGTTATTTGGTTGACGTTGGCTCGTAACATCGCATTTAACATCATGAAGGAGAAAGCCATTGCGGGATTGATGAAATGTACGAAAAACACTATGCAATCAATAGGGTCTATTTGATGCAACATCTATTTTACTTAAAAATTGGAAAAGGTACGTTGATTGCTGAGCATATCAACAAATTCAATGAGGTCATTAATCAATTGAGTTCGATTGAGATTAACTTTGAAGATGAGGTACGTGCATTAATTCTATTATCATCTTTACCTAATAGTTGAAATACTACTATCGTTAGTAATTCCTCTAGGTCGAGAAGCTTGACATTTGATGAGGTTCACAATTTGATTATGAGTGAAGATATTCATAGGAAAGAATCTGGTGAACCTATCCAAAAGTTTTCACAACTCCATCATGTATGATGGAATCATCCAAGATTTGACCTTTTCGAACTTTGTCTATAACTCACTATAGGCTCAGGAACAAAGAGAAGATGTGTACGAATGATATATGTAGCAACAAGAAGAAGGAAAAGGATTGAATAGAGGAACTCCCGAACATTTGGAGATCTCAAATGGGTCGATATCAATGGTGACTCGTTATTTCGATGAATCATTTCTTCAGATAGAAGAAGATTATGTCAACACTTACTCGAAATCTCACTTATCAAATTCAATTGTGGAAGACATAATTTTTTCTGAAGAATTTGCCATAATATATCCAATCCATGCATAATATCATGAAAAATGGATACAAATTTTTGAATGCTACTTAGTATCGGCAATAAGTTTGAAAAAAGTATCTAAAAATATCCAATTTAGATATTTGTACCCTATTGAGGCAAGGAACCATGGCATATATGTTTGGAATAGATTCCATTATGAGAGAGTTGAAAAAGTACTATCTCGTTGAAAGGTTCTATACATCTGTCATTTCTCAACGCATTTCTTTAGACAAAGACTCTGTTTTTTCCTCTTTTCGGATGGTAAATATTTCTCAGAACAAGGAGTGTGACTGTACTTGCTACTTTAGTAGGTGATTGTAAAGAAAGAACTAGTACTTGTGTTAGCAAGAACATGGATAGATGTAGTCAGTCTAGGATTAGTGGAGTTGTCTATTGGAATTGTAATAGGAGTGGCATCGTAGAAGAGACTGTTTTAAGCTGAAAAATAAAAAGGGTGAAGGAATTAAAATTGAGTATACAGATGATGTTGCAGCTGTCACTGAGAATAATTCTAATGGTGTTGATTGTGTCTTGTCTATCATTGAGGATTTCATCCGTCAAAGCCCCCCTCAACCGAATCTCTCTCTCTCTGCTTATAGGTTGTTCTCTTTCACCTTTCTTTCATTTGCCCAAATCCCTTCTGCCATCTCCACTAAATCTTGTCTTCTTTGGTCAACTCTCACCTCACCGAAGTTTCGTTTGTTGATCGCCCTCGCTTGTTTTATTTAACTGAAATCAACGAAGCCTCAAGGAAGCTGCCGTCCATGTCTTCTTCCCACGCATCTTCATTCCTTCGGTCAAGATTTCCCCAACTGAAGACCACCGAAGATTGACCGAAGAAATCCCCACCGAGCGAAGTCTTCATCCAGCTGCTTCCTCATCCGCTTCTCCGCTGCCTCACACACCTGCAGCAGTCCACGATTCCATTGGTTTTTGTTCCCAATAGCAAACCAAGGCAGCCGCGTTGCCTCTCTCCTTCGCCTGCAAGACCGGTCCACTTGAATTTTCTTACCTCAAGCCCAACCCATAGTTGGTTGGAATCAGCTCAGCCCATATAAGTTTCAGTTAAGCCCAGCAGCTCCTTTGGGCTTTCTTGTTCAGCCCGTGAAGACCAGTGAAACATCAAGCCTAGCGAAGCCCACAAGCCAGCCTTTGAAGCTTAGCGAGTTCAGCCCAAGAATTTAGCAAGCCCAGTTCAGTCCATAAAGCCTACGGTTTTGAAGTCCACCTGAAGCCCAAGAAGCAAGCCTAGCCCAAATCTAGAACAAATCTCAGCTTGGACTGAGATTTGTTGGGCCAAGCTTAGGCCCGGTCCAAGTCCGCCGACACTGCCGAAAATTCGGATTTCGGCTGCTGTCGCTTTGGCATCCCAAAATTTCATAGCAATTCCTAGAGGCATTACGACCTATGGAGAAGTGAATGGTTGTGTCATTGAAGTATGTTGTGGCCACTAGACCGAAGAATTGTAATAAATTAAGGTCAAGCAATCTATCGGACAATTATCTGATGGGGAAAAATTATTCTTGGCCGTGCGTTTTATAAGTTGGATTTTATTAATTTGTGTTACAAAAATTTTATGGCCAACTAAAATGCAATTAAGCATTTTTACAAGTGGGAAATTTAGGTTAGATCTTTTAAAGGAGAGTAGGCCAAAATTCTTAGGCCAAACCAGCCCAAAACCCACCCACAATCCCCCCCTTTGACCGGCTAAGGCCCGGCCCATGAAGCCCATTGGGCTGTCGACGGAAGGAGGGGTGGCCCATGAGAGGCCCATCCTCTTGCATGGAAATTGTCATGCCCCGAACCCTGAGCGCATGCCCATCCCTCTCCGGTCGATAAAATTTTGCGACTTCTCGGGACGAGTCGCCGACCCATTGATTATTTTTAAGCACATGCGGAAGCGAAAATAAATCCCCGACAATAATCATCTCGGGATAGAAAAGTAGGATATGAATTCACAAAAAAGACAGACTTTTATATTCACATAATGTCGCACAAGGTCTATGACCAAAAGACTACAAAAGACTAGCCTCCCAAAAAGAGACGGCCCTAGCCGACCTACACTTCTCATCACTTCATCTTGGCTCCCTGGTCCTCCACTCGACGACCCCGAAAATATTGTCCCACAACGGGGTGAGATAAAATCTCGAGTCTAAGCTCTAAACCCCAATTAGGAGGGAAATACGCCCAAGAGTCCTAACCACGCAATCATATAATTAGCATAGAGGACTTACCTCGCCTCGGTTCCACCCTACAGTCGACACGGTTCATATACATTATGTATAGAATCGATACATCCAAAGAATTGAAACGCATCACTCAACTCAATAAATTACGGGGTCAGTTATAGGGCCAAATCGTTATGACACGTCCCATACCATGTTACACAATTTTGTCCCATAATCCGACACATCAGACTTAACCATCATGCGTTCCAATTGTTAATTACACCCCTCAAGGGTACGACCAACTCTATTGGCGGTCTTCTGGCATTCCCAGGCATCGTCTCATCCCATTGAGCACGGTTACGTCTCTCTCAGAGACGACTTCCCCGAAGAGGCGTAGGTCCAGAATCTACTGCAACCCGAATACAACCTACTCACAAGTTCGGTGCCTTCTGGCATAGCCAGGCTTCGTCTCCCACCATGAGCACTGCGATGTCTCTCAATTAGACGGCTTCCCCAAAGGGGCGTAGGTCCAGAATCTACTGCGACCCGAGTCCCAATGAATGGGTAACATCCGACTTAATAGCCCGGAATGGTTTCTCTTAACCAACACACGACCACTCAATCTCGGCCCAAGACACTGTGCATTGCACTCAAATGCTTCCATTAAAATAGCGATCCTGGCCTATTTTCTTCGTATTAAAAACATCCCGAAAATAGTCGTGTGTGGGTACACAGTCAATTTGAACCAGAAGACTGATGCCTATCTTTTTCAAACCCCACTATTTGATATAGTACTTAAAATCCATTTTCGGTGTTAAAACCCAACACCCGGGATTTTCGAATAAATATTGGAATTTCACAATTTTTGGAATTAAATAACAAAAATCCAATCAAAGCACTCAATTTGCATAATTTAACACTCAATTGCAGAATTTAACCACATCATTGCAATCAGCACAAAATTCTGGTCACCGGCTATCCCTACTAAATTTCGGAAAAATAATTAATAAATAATTAATTTCGAAAATTAATTGATTAATTCAATTTAATTTCTAAAAATACTAACCTTGGCCAAAATTATTAAATTAAATACCATTACGGACTCGAAAAATTCCCGAACCCTTCTAGATGAATAGTACAATTTATTTAGGCCTTAGCTAAACCATACTAACCACCTAACATGCTCAATTAAATAATTACATTTCTAATTTAATCTAACTAACCACCTAATTCCTAATAAAATAAATCTAAACACCCCTTAAACGTCATTAGTCTACTAAGCGAGTTTAGAGTATAAACTCACCCTAGTTAATAAACCGGTTCTCATCGCGACAACAACTCGACGGCGGCCGAAATCGAAATTTTGGTGGCGTCGACGAACTTGAGTTGGGCCTAAACTTAGCTCCAACAAATCTCAGCCCACATTTGAGATTTGCTTTTGAAATTGGACTGGGCTTGAGTTGCTTCGCGGGCTTCACTAACGCGGGCTTGGAAAGGCTGAGTTGGGCTTGAATTCAAGTGGGCCTTAAGCTTGCAATGGAATTGGGCCTGAGCTTGAATCACTTGGGCTTTGCTGGGTTGAACAAAATGGGCTTCTCTGGTTTCTTGGACGGGCCCAACTGCTGGGCCGTGAAATCCACTGGACTGGGCGCTGCCAACCGAAGCAGAAACGGAGCTGCAGGTCTTCGGGACTTGCCGGCTTGAAGATGGGCCGTGAAGACACGCGGATTTGCTGGGCCGATCTTGGGAGTGGGCTGCTGGCTTTGCTGGCGTCAAGCTGAAGGTGACGCTGGCGAAGCTTCGAGCGAGGAGATGGGGCGAGCTGGCAGCTGCAAGGAGAAATCGCGTGGCTTCGGTGGGACGTTGTGCGAAGACTCGGACGCGGCAACTGCAATTCGTGGTCGCGTGGAGGAAGATTGTAGTGGAAATTCGGCTTTGGTGGTCTTCAACGCAGGTTGATGACCGTGAAGACGCGTGCCACGAAGCTGAAGACGAAAGCTGCTGGAGAAAAAGACCCCGTGGCCGTGTGGGTGGAGAAGCGGCAAAGAGAAGAAGCAGCTTCGGGCGACGCTGGCAGAGGCGATGGAGCAGGGGAGTTGGTCTTCGCTGGCGTTGATGAAGAGAAAACGGGAATGACGGGATGATGATGGCCTCAACTTCGTGGAGGGAGATGGTGCGGTCTGCTGCAAAGGATTAAAGCGGTGAGGTTGACCGCTGATGTGGGGCAGCGATTGGCTCGGTGAAGAAGCGAAATTGCAAAGGAAAATGAAAATGAAAGTTGAGCTTCGTCGAATGAAAAAGGGAATGAGAAGCAACGAAGAAAGGCGAGAGGGAATGGATAGGGGAGTCGGCCAGCTTGCAAGAGAAGACAAGGGAAAGAAAGTCCACAAGGGTTATCCATCCACTTAAATGCATTGTCCCTCATTACTTTCTTATAAAATAATTCCACCAATAATCAAATTTTGAAGCCCAAAATTACTGCCCTCTTCTAGTTCCGAATTTCACTCATTTTTGGTCTTTAATTTCTTTATCAAATTTCCAAAATTTGATATCCATTGTTGTAGAATAAAAGGCCATATCATTTCCGCAAGTGCCCATCACCCAATAGCTCGGCTTGGAAGTCAAAACTCCATTAAATTCGGCCCATACGAATTTCCGTTAATTTTCCGCGGTGTCCGAATCAATTTTCCGTAAAAATCTCGAAATCTCTGAAAATTTCTCGGAGAGTGAGTCGACGTTCCTAAAATAGCTTGTGACACATCAAAACTTTCAATTTCCGAAATCGGGTTCAAATTCGCGGTTATTTTCAATTCGGCGCGCTTTTAGCGTGACCTAGTTTACCGGATAACTTTTAGGAATTTTTGGTGCAATTGACCCGTGATCAATTTATCTCGAGTCACAAAGTACATCTTCAACACATTAGCGACTCTCAGTTGTCATGAAAATCTCGATGTTTCAATTACGGGCACCAGGTATCAAAACGACAGAAAAATCAATTTAGTGCCGATTGATGAGAATTTTTTAATCAAGTTGAATCACCCACAATTTGATCACATATCTCGCCGAATCGACCGATCTATCTCGATTTCGATCGATCGATCTCGACGGTGCCGTAATGACCCTTGTAGATCAACACGGCGAGCATTCGATTCTTGGTCGAATTCTCAAGTCCAATTGCATTTAGATTCCCTAATTGCTTCCCCCTGTGATAGTCCAGCTTATCTCGTGAGTGATCAACTCAGAGAATAGCACTATTAGCGTTTCGATGAAAGGCCCGATTTATTTAATCGAAAACAAATTCTGAAAATTCAGGATGTCACAGCAATTACCAAGTGGCAAGGGGGATTATCCAAGTGTCCCCTTGCATGTTTTGTGATGATTACATGCTAATCATAAGGGGAAAGAAAAGAAGAAAGGGCGGATTGAGCAAGGGGGGGGGTGTCGCACGAGAGAAAGGGGGAAGGAGACTGTCCGAAAGAGAGTGACCGTCCGAGAGAGGGAGAGCAAGCGAGCGAGAGAAGAAGGGGAAGAGGGTGCCCGTTCGCTGCTGTTCGTCTCTGCTGTCAAGCCGCCGAGTCCTGCCTTGCCCCGCCGTCTTTGCTTGTTGTGTTGTGCTTGGATTAGAGGCAAGTAGAGTCCGTTAATCTACCTTTTCTTGCTGTGTTTGTGTGAGATGAATGGTGAATTTTGGATGTGGATGAAGTGTGAAATTTCGAAGCTATAAGTGTTGTGTTCTAGCCTAGTGTTTTGTTTCTGGAAAAACAGTCCGACCTTTGTTGATTTCTTGAGTTGCATGCGATGTTCTAGTGGGAATTTGACTTTGACTTCTTGATGAAAGTTGTAAAGGACTTCTTGGAGAGTAACATATCAAAATTTCAGAAGAAATGAACAAGTATAGATAGGTGAAACTATTTTTCTTTGGAGAAGTTAGATCTGGAAATCGTAATGCCAACCTAGTGTGATTCTGTGAATTTTATAAAATTCTCTGGTTGAAATTTGATCTCGTGTTCTGAATGAAAGTTGAAGGTTAGAGACAGCTACAGTGATTATAGTTTTTAATCTATCACCAATCTGATTTCAAGTTCTGCATGAAATATTTACTTCTGGATATTTGATTTAGGATTTTTACCAAATTTGTGAATGAAACTATGTATGGCAATATTCCGAAATTATAAGGATTGTGATGTGTGGACTGTACTGAATTGTATGATGTTCTTTTGATATGGTGCTCTTCACGGAATATTTTCCTCTAGATCTTGCATATAACATGTTGAATTTTTAGAATTTATTAAGGCTTTTTACTAATTTTTTTAAGAATTATGACCAAAGGAGTGCAATCTGTTTTTATCCGGAAATTTGCTGCATTTTCAAAAAAATAAATGAAATTGCTTCATGTGATATAATGTCTTGAGTGGTTGATTATGCTGCATATGTGGTGACATATGGCATGTTATATGACATCAAAAGCTGGTTGAGACCTTTGATACTGTTGCATCAAATGCCATGTTGAAATTGAGATACATGTGTGAAGATAAATTATGATAACGATGATACCATCAGAGGTGTGAGCCGACAATGCCCCGGGAGTGTTGGGATGCCCGGAGTGTGGGTGCGGGATGCCCGGAGTGTTGGGATGCCTGGAGTATGTGTGCCGGAAGCCCTGGAGGTGTGTGCCAGGTGGATTCCTCGTGATGCCAGTTGGGGTACGGGATGCCCGGAGTGTGTGTGCCGGATGCCCGGAGGTGTGTGCCGGAGGCTCCTCACGATGCCAGGTTGGATGCGAGCGATAAATTGTGGGATTCAAACATTGGCCCCTAGGAAGAAAATGATGTGATCTAATTGAAAGTTAAAGATCGAGAAATAGAATCATATGGCATGGGATGAACCTCATGGGAATGCAAGCATGGAGTGCATGGTGGTATATGCATGTTGCGTGGTGATATATGCATGGTGTTGATGATACGTGGCTGCTTGCGGTGATGATATGATATAAGTACAAGTGCATGGTGATTTATGCATGTTGTATGATGATATATGCGTGGCTGTAAGGTGAGGTATGCTTGAATGCATGAATGATATGTGTTTTATTCATGATACCTTGATTATTCTGTTTGACGCATTGTGTAGTTTGGTGGATCTTTACTGCTGAGTGGTTGTACTCACCCCTTTTGGGGATTAACATTTCATATTAGAAAGATGCCTTTGCTACTAGTTGCGTGCGGTACTTATTATGGATTGCCATCTGATGTCGAGGTGGAGTGCACAGAGCATTCCTATATTAGTGTACCTGGTCTGGTGTATGTCCGATTCCGTGTCTTGGTGATGTACCATTTGGGTCTTGCTGATGGATCGGTTATCTAGGAGTTTTATTCTGTTCATGTTCGGCATGGTGGAGTGATGCTAGGGATGCTGCCGCCACTGCCACCCGATGCACCGAGTTGGGTGTGATGGCACGTATGACTATTGGAAGTCGATAATTTTTTGTTAGACGGCACTTGTTGATGGATTACATTCATGTTCTTTGAGTTAGCCGAGCATAGTTAAAAAGCTTTGGCCTTTTTTGAGACGTCCATCGTGAAAATGTAAATAAAAGTGATTCGGCTTTATCGTTTTATATGGTGAATAGTTGGTGTGCAATTGCATTGTTGTTATTGGAGTAAGGGATGGTGAGACTCATTTATGCTTCCGTTGATGAGCTGCACTGGGACCTTTACAAAAAAAAAAAGTGGGAGAAGAATTTTATTGATCTACCCCTTTGAACTATGATTCCACTTTAATCAAAAAGTTATTAGTGGTATGTAGTAGGATAAGTGATAAGTAACTGTGGAGACCCTAACGGATCGGGGCCATTCGAGGGGTGCCACAGGAGATTGGTATTAGAGCAAATGGTTATAGGTAGAGTGATAAGGAGCCTCATTTGGAAATTTAGGAATATAATGGCAATGCACACCATAGGATATTAAATGGAAAAAATTGGTTAACTTTGAATAATGGGTGATGGGTATTCACTCGTAGATCCCTAGTAGTAGTAGTTGCTTTTAAATGGAGACAGTGAGTCTCAGATTATTCCTAAGGCAAATGCTTGGAAACTGTAGGAAAGTCATGGTGCGAGCTGGAAGTGCTCATCCATCAAGGGCTGAAGCCTCTGCTACAAGGGCTGAACCCCGAATGGAACATATCCTGCATGCATTAGCCAATATTGGAAATCTGATGGATAGATAAGCGTAGCAACAACCCGGAGTGGAACATTGCCCTCAAGGACTGGTGGAGCAATTTTTGAAGCTGAAGCCACCTAAGTTCAGTGGAATAGGAAGTTCTGAGGAGGCGGAACATTGGATTGATGGGATAGAACATATTTTCCGGTTGTTGAACTGCAGTGATGTTGAGAAAATAGTTTTGGCAGAGTACCAGTTGGAGGAAAATGCAATGTTTTGGTGGAGAGCTTCGAGGGATATGATCTTTCCACCAGGTACTGATGTGAATTGGGATGAGTTTGTTAGAGCTTTTAATAGGAAGCATTTATCTGACTATGCTAAGGATAAGAAGATCACTGAATTTGTTCAATTGGAACAAAGGGAGTTGACAGTGGATCAGTATGAGGCAAAATTTTCTGAATTGTCTAGGTATGCTCCTAGATTGATTGAGGATCATGAGGAAAAAGTTAAGATATTTCTGAAAGGGTTGAGGACTGATATTAGGAAACAATTGGTGCCTTTGAATATAAGGGATTATCATGAGATTTATGAAAGGGCGCAGTTAGTTGAGTAAGAGCAGGTGAGAGAGCGGTCAGAGTCTAAAAGACAGTTGAGCTTTAGTGATATCAGAAGAGGTAAGAGACCCAATCCTGGTCAAGGTTAGACTTGGGATACGAAGAAAAAGAGTAATTTTGGAAATTTTGGAAGAGCTAGGGATGGCTTGAATATAGGGAAAGCACCCTATCAGCTTGATGTTTGTCGAAGGTGTGATGGGCGGCATGGCCCAAGACCTTGCAATGGATGGCTGAGATGTTATGGTTGTGGACAAGTAGGTCACCTTAAGAAAGACTGCCCATAAGAGAGGTCGCAAATGAATGTTGGCTCGGTGCGCCAGGCACATCAGAGTGCTGTTAGACTAAACCTACCAAGGAATCCTCAGAGGCCACCAGCACAAGGAAGGATGTATGCGGTCACCCAAGAGGAAGCGGAAGCTTCCATAAATGTATATCAGGTATGATTTTCATAAATGGCAAGAAGGCATATGCATTGTTTGATACGGGTGCTACGCATTCATTTATATCTGAAAGATATAGGCAATTGAGTGAAATAGAAGTTACGTTTCTTGAGACGCCTCTTTGTGTTTCAACGCCTTTAAAGAATATGGTATTATCTACGATGATGTGTGCAAAATGTAAGATAACAATAGGAGGAAGGGATATGGAAATAGACATAGTCGTAATGGCTATGTATTATTTTGATATTATCATAGGAATGGATTGGCTTCGTGAGTATCGAGCCAAAATGGATTGTTATAGGAAAGTGATCCAATTTGTTTTATTTGACCAGTCTAGTTGTGAATTTTTCGGAGGTCAGACCAACTTATCTATAGCACTTATTTTAGCAATAGAGGCCCGTACATTACTTGACGAAGGATGTCAAGGGTACCTGGCAATGGCTAAGGATTTTACTAGGGAAGAACCTAAGCTTGATGAAATTCGAGTAGTTAGTGAATTTCCATATGTATTTCCTGAGGAGTTGCTTGGTTTACCACCGGAACGAGAAATTGAGTTTGAAATTGAACTAATGCCTAGAACAAGACCAATATCAAAAGCCCCATATAGGATGACCTTAATGGAACTGAAGGAATTGAAGGTGCAACTACAAGAGTTGCTTGATAAATGATTCATTAGGCCAAGTGCTTTTCCTTGGGGTGCACTAGTCTTGTTTGTGAAAAAGAATGATGGATCGATGCGTTTATGTATGGACTATAGGCAATTGAATCAAGTGACCATCAAGAATAAATATCCTTTGCCTAGAATTGATGATCTATTTGACCAACTACAAGAAAGTTCGGTCTTTTCTAAGATTGACCTGAGATCGGGATACCATCAGTTAAGGATAAAGAAAGAAGACATTCCTAAGACTGCATTTAGGACTCGTTATGGACATTATGAGTTCTTAGTTATGCACTTTTGGATTGACGAATGCACCAGCCGCATTCATGGATATGATGAATAGGGTATTTAAGCCTTATTTGGATCAGTTTGTGATTGTCTTCATTGATGATATCCTGGTATATTCTAGAGGACCTGAAGAGCACGAGCAACACTTGAGCATAGTTTTGCAAACTCTGAGAGATCATAAGTTGTATGCCAAATTCAGCAAGAGTGAATTTTGGCTAGACCGGATAATATTTTTGGGACACATGGTGTCAGGAGGAGGAATTGCAGTGGACCCAACGAAAGTTGAGATGGTAATAAATTGGCCGAGACCGACAACACCCACTGAGATACGAAGTTTCTTAGGATTGGCTAGTTATTATAGAAGATTTATTGAAGGGTTTTCATGACTGGCAGGTCCCTTAACGAAATTAACGTGAAAGAATGTAAATTTTGAATGGAGTGGAGAATGTGAAAGGAGCTTTCAGGAACTTAAAAGAAAATTGACAACGGCTCCAATCTTGACTATACCATCTGGGTCTGATGGTTTTACAGTATATAGTGATGCATCTCACAAAGAATTGGGATGTGTTTTGATGCAACATGGCAAGGTCATAGCCTATGTATCTAAACAATTGAAACCTCATGAACTGAATTATCCAACGCATGATTTGGAATTGGCAGCTATAGTGTTTGCTTTGAAAATATGGAGACACTATCTATTTGGAGAGAGGTTTGAAATCTATACAGATCATAACAGCTTGAAGTATTTGTTTTCGCAAAAAGAGTTGAACATGAGACAAAGGAGGTTTATGGAGTTATTGAAAGATTATGATTGTGAGATGTGATACCATCCGGGAATGGCAAATAAGGTGCCAGATGCCCTTAGTCGAAATTCAGCTTTGTGACATGGCTAATCTAAGAATAACAGAGTGGAATCTGTTAAAGTCTATTGTGGATTCAGACTTCAAGTTGGAAATGGACCACCTTACTGGTATGCTTATTGCATTAAGGATTGAGCCTGAAATCATTTAGAAAGTAAAGATTTTACAAAAATCTGACCCGAGATTTTGAAGATACAAGACACTGTGTCTTTAAGAAAAAGACCAGAATTTCAAGTTTCTAAGATGGAGTGATAAGATGCTAAGGACGACTTTGTGTTCCCGACAATGAAGAAGTGAAGAGGGAAATTCTATTAGAGGCACATAGGAGTAATTATAGTATTCATCCGGGTAGTACAAAGATGTACAGGAATTTGCGTAAGCAATTTTGGTGGAATGGCATGAAAGTAGATACGGTTAAACACATTTCTCAATGCTTAACGTGCCGACAAGTGAAGGTAGAACATCGCAAACCTACAGGACTATTGAGATCGTTAGACCTACGAGGTTTGGTGAGTTAAACTCACCGGATTAGCGAGCCGAGCGAACCAGTGGAAATTTTCCAGAGGGAGCATGTAACGATGGATTTTGTGCAAGGATTGCCAAGGACATCAAATGGTCACGATTCGATTTGGGTGATAATGGATCACTTGACTAAGTCTGCTCATTTCCTAGCTGTCCGCATATACTATTCAATGAATAAACTTGCTAAGATGTATGTAAGCCAGGTAAATTTCACTTTGGCCGATAATACGCTTACATGGTATTTTGAAACATTGGCGATTTTCGTAACGATCACCTCCGATCGATCGAGACTCTAGGTTTACTTCAAATTTTTGGCGAAGTCTAAAAAATGCCTTAGGGACAAAGCTTCATTTTAGTACTGCTTTTCATCCTCAAACAGATGGACAAATAGAAAGAGTGATCCAAACTCTAAAAGATATGCTAAGAGCTTGTGTTATTGACTTTATAGGAAATTGGAATGAAAATTTGCACCTGATAGAGTTCGCCTATAACAATAGTTTTCAGAAAAGTATAGGCATGGTTCCATATGAAGCATTATATGGAAGAGGTGCAGAACCCCTGTATGTTGGAATGAAGTAGGTGATGGAAAACTGACAGGACCTGAGCTAGTGCAAGTTACTACAGAAGCGGTCGAGATAATCAGGAAAGGACTTAAGACAGCCTGGAACCGACAAAGAGACTATGCGGATAGGCGTAGAAGGCCTTTAGAGTTTAATGTGGGAGATCGTGTATTCCTTAAAGTATCCCCTATGAAAGGAATATCTCGATTTGGAATGAAGGGTAAGTTAAGCCCTAGATTTGTTGGACCTTTTGAGATACTTGAAAGAATAGGAGATGTAGCTTATCGTTTAGCGTTGCCTCCTAAATTGGGAAATTTACATGATGTGTTTCATGTGTCGATGCTGAGAAAGTACCAGTCGGATCCTAGTCACATACTCGATCATGAAGCCATCAAAGTGGACGAGAAAGTGAGATACATCAAAGAGCCTGTGCAAGTGCTGGATTGAGAGGTGCAAATTCTCAGGACCAAGAAAATCCCGTTGGTAATGATATTATGGCGACATCACGGTGTGGAGGAAGCCACATGGGAGAGAGTGAGGAATCGATGAAGGAAAAGTACCCCTACCTGTTTCAAAAAGCATAAGTGATGTCTGATTTCGAGGATGAAATTCTCTAAAAATGGGAGAATTGTGGCATCCCAAAATTTCATGGCAATTCCTAGAGACATTACGACCTATGAAGAAGTGAATGGTTGTGTCGTTAAAGAATGTCGTGACCACTAGACCGAAGAATTGTAATAAATTAAGGTCAAGCAATGTATTGGACAATTATCTGATGGGGAAAATTTTATTCTTGGCCGTGCGTTTTATAAGTTGGATTTTACTATTTTGTGTTACAAAAATTTTATGGCCACCTAAAATGCAATTAAGCATTTTTATAAGTGAGAAATTTAGGTTAGATCTTTTAAAGGAGAGTGGGCTGAAATTATTAGGCAAAGCCGACCTAAAAACTCAACCCACAATCCCCCACCCTTCGACCGGCTAAGGCCTGGCCCATGAAGCCCATAGGGCTGTCGACGGAAGGAGGGGTGGCCCATGAGAGGCCATCCTCTTGCATGGCAATTACCAAGTGGCAAGGGGGATTATCCAAGTGTCCCCTTGCATGTTTTGTGATGATTACATGCTAATCATAAGGGGAAAGAAAGGAAGAAGGGGCGGATTGAGCAAGGGGGTGGGGTGTCACACGAGAGAAAAGGGGGAAGGAGAGAAAGAGAGTGACCGTCCGAGAGAGAGAGAGAGAGAGGGAGAGAGTGAAACTGAGAGAGGGAGAGCAAGCGAGCGAGAGAAGAAGGGGAAGAGGGAGGCCGTTCGCTGCTGTTCGTCGCCGCCATCGAGCCACCGAGTCCTACCTTGCCCCACCGTCTTTACTTGCTGTGTTGTGCTCGGATTAGAGTCAAGTAGAGTCCGTTAATCTACCTTTGCTTGCTGTGTTCGTGTGAGATGAATGGTGAATTTCGGATGTGGATGAAGTGTGAAATTTCGAAGCTATAAGTATTGTGTTCTAGCCTAGTATTCTGTTTCTGGAAAAACAGTCCGACCTTTGTTGATTTCTTGAGTTGCATGTGACGTTCTAGTGAGAATTTGACTTCGACTTCTTGATGAAAGTTGTAAACAACTTCTTGGAGAGTAACATATCAAAATTTCAGAAGAAATGAACAAGTATAGACCGGTGAAACTATTTTTCTTTGAAGACGTTAGATCTAGAAATCGTAATGCTGACCTGTGATTCTGTGAATTTTATAAAATTCTCTGGTTGAAATTTGATGTCATGTTCTGAATGAAAGTTGAGGATGACATGTTAAGGAGTAATATACTAAAATTTTAGAGTAAATGGATGAGTTTAGGTTGGTGAAACGATTTTATCCGAAATGGTTAGATCTGGGAATTGTTGCTGAGGGTTAGAGACGGCTACGGTGATTATAGTTTTTAATATATCACCAATCTGATTTTGAGTTCTGCATGAAATATTTACTTCTGGATTTTTTCTATAACATATAAAAATTTCATAATTTTTGGAGTTGATTTAGGATTTTTACCAAATTTGTGAATGAAACTATGTATGGCAATATTCCGAAATTATAAGGACTGTGATGCGCGGACTGTACCGAATTGTATGATGTTCTTTTGATATGGTGTTCTTCACGGAATATTTTCCTCTAGATCTTGCATATAACATGTTGAATTTTTAGAATTTATTAAGGCTGTTTACTAATTTTTTAAGAATTATGACCAAAGGAGTGCAATCTGTTTTTATCCGGAAATTTGCTGCATTTTCAAAAAAATAAATGAAATTGCTTCATGTGATATAATGTTTTGAGTGGTTGATTATACTGCATATGTGGTGATATATGGCATGTTATATGACATCAAAAGCGGGTTGAGACCTTTGATATTATTGCATGAAATGCCATGTTCAAATTGAGATACATGTGTGAAGATAAATTATGATAATGATGATACCATTAGAGGTGTGAGCTGATGATACCCCGAGAGTGTTAGGATGCCCGGAGTGTGTGTGCCGGATGCCCTAGGAGTGTTGGGATGCTCGGAGTGTGTGTGCCGGAAGCCCTGGAGGTGTGTGCTGGGGGGATTCCTCGTGATGCCAGTTGGGGTACGGGATGCCCAGAGGTGTGTGTCGGAGGCTTCTCGCGATGCTAAGTTGGATACGAGCGATAAATTGTGGGATGCAAACATTGGTCCCTAGGAAGAAAATGATGTGATCTAATTGAAAGTTAAAGATCGAGAAATTGAATCATATGGCATGGGATGAATCTCATGGGAATGCAAGCATGGAATGCATGGTGGTATATGCACGTTGCATGGTGATATATGCATGGCTGCTTGATGATACATGTATAAGTGCATGGTGGTATATGCACGTTGCATGGTGATATGCGTGGCTGCTCGATGATATAAGTACAAGTGCATGGTGATTTATGCATGTTGTATGGTGATATATGCATGGCTATAAGGTGAGGTATGCTTGAATGCATGAATGATATGTGTTTTATTCATGATACCTTGATTGTTCTATTTGACGCATTGTGTAGTTTGGTGGATCTTTACTGCTGAGTGGTTGTATTCACCCCTTTTGGGGATTAACATTTCTGATTAGAAAGATGCATTTGCTACCAGTCGCGTGCGGTACTTATTATGGATTGCCATCTGATGTCGAGGTGGAGTGCACAGAGCATTCCTGTATTAGTGTACCTGGTCTGGTGTATGTCTGAGTCCGTGTCTTGGTGATGTACGATGTGGGTCTTGCTGATGGCCCGGTTATCCAAGAGTTTTTGTTTGTTCATGTCCGGCGTGGTGGAGTGATGCTAAGGATGCTGCCACCGCCGCCGCCCGATGCACCAAGTTGGGTGTGATGGCACGTATGACTAGTGGGAGCCGATACTTTTTGGTTAGCCGGCGCTTGTTGATGGATGGGTGTATATGTCAAGCGTAGGGTTGTGTTCTTTTGAGTTAGCCGAGCATAGTTAAAAGCTTTGGCATTTTTGTTGTACCAACCCGAGACGTCCATCGTGAAAATGTAAATAAAAGTGACTCGGCTTTATCGTTTTATATGGTGAATAGTTGGTGTGCAATTGCATTATTGTTATTGGAGTAAGGGATGTTGAGACTCGTTTATGCTTCCGTTGATGAGCTGCGCGGAGACCTTTAAAAAAAAAAAGTGGGAGAAGAATTTTATTGATCAACCCTTTGAACTATGATTCCACTTTAATCAAAAAGGGAGAAATTCCCGAACCCTTCTAGATAAATAGTACAATTTGTTTAGGCCTTAACTAAAACCATGCTAACCACCTAACATGCTCAATTAAATAATTCAATTTCTAATTTAATCTAACTAATACCCAATTCCTAATGGGTAAATAAATCTAACACCCTTAAACGAGTATAAACCTCCTGTATCGCGAAACCGCTCACCGACGTCCTTGGGCTTCTGCGCCGGCTGGTCGCATCTGGAACTTGGGCCCGAACTGAAAGGTAATGCGAATGTTAACTAGTGAGTTTTGACTAAACCCTTCTTAGGCTTGGAAGTCACTTGACCAACTCGGTACCATATAAAGATGACGCATAAACCTGAAAATCCACCAATTAAACTTCACTCGCTAGTGAGTTTTTGATCAACCCCTTTGAAATCACTAAACCCTTAGTAGGCTTGGTTCTCGATTTATTTAATCGAAACAAATCTGAAAATCTGGGCTCACAACTCTTCCTCTTATGTTAAACCTATTACAATCTTTAAGCAAAAAGGTGGGGGTAGTTTTTTGCCGGCGCTTGTTGATGGATGGGTGTATATGTAAATAAAAGTGACTGCATTATATTACTACCACAATTCATTACAACAAAAGTCTCTTGAGAAGCATAACGCTACTATGTTAAATGCAGTTCCTAAAGGGCGCCCTACCCGGCTTTGGCATTTTGCACTTGGGGCCTGACCCCGACGCCTAACCGTTCAAAACAAGCACCCATCCTTAAGAGGCATGGGGCGTCCATGTCGCTTCCGCAAAACGACACACTCTAAACCGTCCCTCTACGCCGGACCTCGCCATTTTGTGACTCGGCTTTACTAATGGTGACAATTGCATTACCAAAACAACTTGTTATAAAATGGAGAACCCATAAGGGATGTTGGGCGCGTTCCCTCTCTCGTTTACTGCTTCCGTTTTCCATTTTATTGATGAAAAGAAATCCGAATTCATAAACAAACATGCCTTTATATATACACGCTAATGATGTCTAAGGGGTGTTTAGATTTATTTAATTAGGAATTAGGTGGTTAGTTAGATTAAATTAGAAATTTAATTATTTAATCGAGCATGTTAGGTGGTTAGCATGGTTTAGCTAATGCCTAAATAAATTGTACTATTTATCCGTAAGGGTTAGTCAGGAATTTTCCAAGTCCATATTGGTATTCAATTTAATAATTTTGGCCTACGTTATTATTTTTAGAAATTAAATTGAATTATTTTATTAATTTTCGAAATGAATTAATTATTAATTATATTTCCCAGAAATTATATTAGGCGAGCCGCTCGATAGAATTTCGAGCTGATCGCAGTGATGTGTTTAGTTTTTGCAATTGAATGTTGTATTGTTGAATTGATTGACTTCGGTAATATATACGTATTTTAATTAGAAAATACTGGGTGTCGGGTGTTGACACCGAGAGTGGGTTTTAACTACTATTTCAGCTCAGGTGAGCATTGATCAGCTTAGGTGATCAATATAAATCTATAACAGCTTCGGGGAGCATTGATACCATTATAGATCTCTAGTAGCTTTGGTGAGTAATGGCAAGCAATAATGCTTTACCAGCTTCGGTGTGCATTTTAGATATCAGCTCATTCTCTAAATCAATAACCGCACCAATTTGAATATCATTCTGGACCACAAAAAGAGAACTTTTCTCTCAACCAACCAACTTGCACGTTTGATGTGGTGTTTACAAACCAAATAATGTTGAATCACTGAAAGAAGCAAGAAAAATTTCCCAGGAACAAAAGGGCTGAATGACCCCGAGGGAATCAATTTTGAGCTGGCTCAAGTGAGTCATGCTTAGTCACTTTGCAATGAAAAGATCAATTTGACGATGGGAAACTCACATACGGATCAGCGAAAGCAGCATCATTGCCCGGACGTGAGAACACAATCTGCATCCGAAGTTCATTGAAAATTACATTTTGAAAAGGAAAAAAAAAAAAAACGTTGGTAATTGGCACTAGTGTATTGTTTTTATTTTCAACTTGACCAGAGCGAAAGCAGACTTCTCCCATCAAGAGGAAAGAAAGCACCACTACTTAAAATGATGAGGCATTACCTGATAATCTCCAAGCGTGTGCGACTTAAAACCAGCTGCGCAATAGTCGAAGTAGTATTCCCATGTCCTTATGAACTTTTCATTAAATCCGAGAGCCAATATTTTCCTGCAAAAGGGGAAAACTGTCATGAATGACTACTAAACTGGGAGAAATTGTACCAAAGTGTTGCAGCATCGCGTCACTTGTCACCTCTTTTTCTCCATGAAGTTCTTCCTCCAACACTGAAGCGTTTGGTAGTAATGGATGCCTATGTTGTCCAGATGCTCCACGCTGTATTAGAAGGTCTCTTGGTGAGTAAATGAAGTGAAGAAGAACAAAGAAACTTATGTGCTTAATGTTAAGCAATTGTACCAAAGTCGGGACGCGGATGCCATAGCTGATGTTATCCTGCTTAACGAAGGCAGGCAGCCACCAGGGAAGATATATTCTTTCATGAAGTCAGAACTTCGCCTGTTTTCATCATACCGCTCATCGGGTATGGCTATGAACTAGTGGAATTTAACACACCAGTGAAAAAAAATAAGCACATCCTTTACTTATGAAACAATAGTTACAGCCATAAAACTGGTGTATGTTACATGCCTGTAGAACAACAATTCCGTCTTTGGCTAGCACTGATTCGCAACAGCTGAAGAACTCCTCCATGTATTCATGGCCGACTTCTTCTATCATCTCACTGTGAATCCATTCCATCAAAGTGAGTCTTTTAGGCATTTTTTTTTTTTTTGGTCATTTTAACCATATTATGAAAAGACAAACTCACCAGGAAATGATCCTGTCATATTTGTAGGTGCTTGGCAATTGGCGATAATCGCAAAGAAGAAATTTGATGTGGTCCTGAATAGAGGAAATACATTATCTCTCAGACCAAATAAAGTAATTTTTCAAGTACCATATGCAGGCAGATTGGATACCTGAAGGCCTGCTTCTTTCACTCTTGATTCAGCATACTCCAGTTGCTCTTTTGACAAAGTAATGCCCGTGTATTTGCATCCAGTTTGCCTGACAACTTCAATGGCAAAGCTTCCCCAACCACAGCCGATTTCAAGAACTTCATGCGTCTTTTCAATTCTTGCCTACATTTTGATAAGGCAAAAGTATTAGCCACAAAACAGTCGAACGTTAACTGTCAAGCAGCCCAACTAATAGCAAATCAAACTTACTTTTTTAATCAAAAGACACATCTTTCTCATCTGTGCCACCTTTAGGTCTTCACCTGCCATCTATCAAATATTTCAACAGGACAAGTACGCATCATTGTTTTGAGCAACTAGACTGCATTCAGATATGGATCTTTTATTGACTCTCGCTTCTAAAGCAAGTATTCAGCAGCAGGAATATAAAAACACAGTTGTGGTTACTGACCTTGAATACTGCGCATGAGTATGTCATAGTCTCATCCAAGAACAGCGAAAAAAGTTCATTACTCTGCCAACATGACGAAATGGAAATCCTAGCATTACATCATATCATATGCACAAGGACAATCCTGCTTTTGATATAAATCATGTTGAGAAATTGACAGTGTATTCTGGTTTGTTCTGTTCTCTTGACAAAATGCTAGGAAAAAAGAATAGGAATAAAGTATCTACCAGATCATAATGCCGGGAGATATTCCTGCGAGCTTGCGTTAAAGTGTTTTGCCTTGATACATGCTTGAAGTAGTACTTAGCTGAAGCAATACCAGCTGTTGATAACATTGGTGTCCACCAACCCCTAATCAAAAAAGGGCGTCCACCGGTTTAGTATCTTTAATACGATCGTACAAGGTCGAAAATATTTTGTTCCAATTAGTAATGCATTATGTACCTTTTCTTACTTAATTTCGAGACGGTAGTATCAGAATCTCTGTTGGCTATGAGAATCTGCAATTTTCCATATTCTTGGCAAGTGATTAAGTATTTGAAAAGCTCAAAAGGATACAGCATCGATAAATGAAGTCCATTTGATGAAGAAAATACCTGAAAAAGATTTAGAAGACCTCTATCTTTATCTACAAAAGAAAAATCACCATTTATGTAAGCATCTGCCAGGCCTAGATCAGCCTGAGTCATCACCTGAAAAACCAAAAAATTCCCTATTAAGACACAAAGGGGTCTCAGCTGGGAAAAGCAAAAACTGCACTTCATCCGTAGGAGGGTCCTGAATTGTCTGATTCAGTGTGGGCAGAAATTGCGCATAAAGATAGAACGATACCTTCCAGTAAAACTGTGGACTGTGGATCCTCAAATTAACTGTTAGAGGACATCTTTTTGTGGTTCCCTCGAAGGTAAACATCTTGCCTCCTTCCTCTAATAAACTGCCACTCAAGAAAGCACAATTATCACTAAGTAATTTTCAATATGTTCCCCTAAACCGTGAGTCAACAAGAACATTTTGCATTTTCGAGTATCACTATTATTGACAAGTAAACTCACAAATTCTGATTCTGAGTGACTAACTAATATGCAGAAGTGGACCACAACAAAGTCGCAATGGATATGACGTTAAAGACGAGAAGATGTTGACTCAGATGCTAATTCAGAGCAATGACGGTTAACAGTTCTGAATATCCACATAAGACAAGGAGATATGTACACTACCAGCCAATAGTTATCATGATAAGTAGTAGTATACTCACATTAACGATCCTGTGGAAATATAACGTCCAAGAAATCTAGTAACAAAAAGGCGTGCCCCCATTTCCATGAGTGAAGGAACCATATGTTGAGGATTCTCAAGAACAGAATGACTTTGTCCAATCACTCCATGTGCAGCAGCCATGCCAGCCTGCAAATAAGTCCCTTGACTTAAGATTCGCAAATACAACTTGCCCACAGAGAGAGAGAGAGAGAGAGAGAATCTATACCTTCAATCCATCCTCATGGAAGCCATATCCTGAAAGAAGAATAAAAACTTAAAGTTGGTAATGAAATATAAAACTACGTTCCCTTGGCGACCTGAGTCCAAGAATTAAAAAATTCTTTCTACCAAAAGATTCAAATCACTACAATTTAATGAGCAAAGACCACACAAAATTGACTCGTCAATTAGGCATAACTTAGGACCCTCCTCATTCAAAATTTAACCTCAAGAAATATGGCAAGAACCTTGTAGAAGTATTCTTTATCACATGCCCAGAAATAAATTATACTCTCAGTGTTTTTACAAAAACAATCACTAGCGCTAATATAGGAATTTCAAAGGCTCACCCTGGTATGCTCCGCAGAACCAAATTCCTCTTTTTCCTTGGATCTGATCTAGCTCTTGTGAAGCTTTCGATGCGGCAACAGATGGAATTGGATGGCCAGTGCACCACTTAAGCAAAGTGTTTTGCGGTTCTCGTGAAGGATTGAGAGTCACAAGAAATGGCAAATCCTTCTGATCAAGGTTCTGCAAATTTTCACAGGCCCCATCAAAGGAAAAAGGATCATTCATGCTGAAACTGGTGCCAGCAGAAAGGGAGTTCTAGAGGCAGTCAAACTACGGAAATTGTCAACGTGTTGCAGAATGCACCTCACGAAGATGCTACGTTGCTTAAATTTTTAGTGGGCGTTAACAACTTATATGCATATCGACTAAGTACTATTTAGTGTAGTTTATGCACTCCATGACAAGTGCAAGTTTCACTTCTTTTATTTTAAGGTGATATGTAGCACGAGTTTGTAGCGCAACAGATCCCGAAGGGAACAGCAGAATCAGAAATAAAATCAGCAAAGCACAGTTGCCATACCTGAAGCACATCGAGCCAGTATGTCAAGCACACTTTATTTTCAGTACTCCCAGAAAATTCCATGCACTCCACGCTGCTGGGTTTTTGGGCATGAAAGTTTTGTCACGATGAAGATAAATGTCGCTGCCAATAGAAAAATGTACCGATGGTTTTGCACTCAGTAGTAGATATAAAAAGCAAAAAGAAGCTTGCCACTCTCGAAATTTCTATAGAAATTTTCCCAAGCAGAAGGCTTAAAGCAGATGCAATTGACAACGACATCACTGTGGACACCATTGTTCCACTCTACATCAACAGCCCTTGGAGACAATTGGATATTTGCAGATACTGGCCATAAAACATTACATGAAAACGTGCAAGCGACAAATTAACCAATTATACCTGTAGGCATATTGGAATGCACCAAGTACTCTCATCTCATCGTAAGTTGCTTGGTCTCCCAACAATCTCAAAGCATCCGGTGCATGGACTGCTACAATACACCTATCATATAATTCTTCAGAACCATCTCCAGTTAGGACAACGCATCCTGTTCAATCTCCTGTTATCAATAAATTGCAGACTAAAGGGACCAAAACTATAAATTGTCATGATGATTCTCAGATATACCTACGATGACAACATAGCTATTACGCCCATATCATTTGCTCTAATTCCATGTTATGTGACCAAAACAGTGCAAAAAAGGAGAAGACTACCAACATACATACCCTGATCACTAGTTGAGATGGATCGCACTTCGCAACTTGTTCTTATTTCACACCCTCTACACTCAAGCTCATCTCTGACCTGAAATTTTTCAAATATTTACAGAGGAAAAATTACGACCAAGAACGTCCAGTTTTCCATCTTGAACCACTGCATGTCCGAATTATCATCACCTTATTGACATAAGAATGCGAGCGTCTTCGGACAGTAAGCCACTGAGGGCGGCCAAGAACCTGCAAAGAAAACATGTAAAAATGGACAAAGAGGATGATGACAACAGACTGATAGAGATCGAAGAAAAGATTAGTTGATTGACTTATTCATATAAAATGCTACCGAGATTTGGTTGGTAGGACATCTGAAATTTTGTAACACAATTTTTGTCATTTACAATCAATCACTAACTCTTCTAGAGCCACATGACCTACCTGAAGCAGATGATGATTGCGACAAAAGGACAGAACCGAGAAGGCTGAAAAGCTCATGACTCCTTTTGAAGAGCAAGACCAGATTGAACCACAAATTGGGATCTATAGAAAAATATGATCAACTGTTAATTCCCATAGATCTACATTCTACAAACAAGCGAAGGACGGATTTTGTCATATGAGTTAAAGATCAAGGATATGACAGAGTACAGTAATTCAACAATCTCACAATGTAAGCCCTTTGAAATAATTCAGAGTAACCCCGTGACTTGACAAACTGTCCCAAAGTTTCATTGCGGTCAATGTCAGGATTCCTCTCGAGCCCTTCTAGGTAACTACAAAGATAAACAGTCAAGAAACAGAGTGACTGCCGGTGATTGTCCGGTCGTACATACAAAAATGATGCAATAACTTGAGGATTGGCTTATACATTTTAATGCAGTGGGCCCAGCTTGATTACCTTGCAAAGTCATGTAGGATATGCTACCGTAGGAATGAATATTGACCATTTTCTAGACAACTTTAGATATCTAATCATCTTATCCTGCTATAGAATGCATAGAATGTCCAAAGTTCCCTTTCGAAAAATGATAGGTATCATTGTTCAAACGGTTTGAAATCTCATGCAAACAATGTAGTGTTTTGCCAAAAACTTAGGCTTCAAAATCACTCTACAATGATGTCATCCGTGATCGATTTAGCAATAACACTTCTTTAATGATATTTCCTACTTATTGGCAAGATTGCAAAAATGATTACCAAGAAATCTTTGGCATAAATGATTATGATCAATATCATTGTTCTAAGCTACAAGCAAAAGACCTGATTTACCTGAGGACATCCTCCTTAAATTTGATGATTTCTCTGAGCATTTGCCAGAAGTAAGGATTCAACACATTTGACTTCTGGGCAAACAAACTCAAAAGACCATTTTTGCTTCCCCATTCACAACCTCGACCTTCATCTAAGCTAACCGAGAATGACATGTCTGATATCTCCATATCCACTCGGAGACTCTCAAACAACTCCATCATATTAGGGTACGTAACCTGCAATATACTCGGGACTCATGTTGGCATTAGAAGTTGCTCAAGATAAGCGATTCTTTATGAAGAAATTTACTTCTCTACTAAGCCAAAGAACCATGATCTCCAACTGACAAAATAACAGATCAGTGGCTTCAACTCTCACACCAATGACGTACCCAGTGCATCAATGGTATATTGAATCAATTTATACTCAGAGACAAGATTCGATGGTTAAAGCTGCTGATAGACATTTCAATGGCCAACAATTTTTTTAGTGATGTGCCATGTCTTGAGGGTAGAAAACTGATCAATAGCATATGCATACATGATAATAAACAAAATCTATCCATGCATACAATAGTTCCGATCACCGTAAGTAGAAAGAAAGAAATTTTCAACTCCCTAGGTTTCTATATGGGCGACATGCTTAAATTGCCTGTTTTCTCAATGATTGAAATCAAACTTTCAGGGCCAACACATTTTCCGGCCCAACCCCAAAATCATGGGCTAGAAAAGAACTAAGCGGGCCATTGTTATGCAGCCCAGCTGGTGGATCTGTTTATTCTTACTCTCAGCTGGAAATTGATTGAGCCATTCTATCTTTATGTCTATATTCAGTTAAGTAAGGTCATGCACGTTGCTTTTGTCATGCAACTCCTTTCTCTATAGTACAACTATAAACATAAAAGAAATCTCACTAAAGAATACAGCAAATCTAACTAGATAAGAACCTGTGTTCTTTTGCAGGTTCTAAACCTTGCCGGATTGGTGAGCCCAAGGAAACACTAAGGCCCCGACCGAGGTCTACTCTAAAGTGTGAGTAGTAATAAATTATTACCAAGATCTACTCCAAAAAAAAAAAAAAATTAATGGGTTTCATGTGGGTTCTATGTGGATCCAGCCTAAGTTCACTAAAAGATCGCTCGTGGGTGATACTGGTCGAGTCTAGAGCTCTTGTACATTTCGCATGGGTGTTCACATGATCTTTTCAAAAACCCGCAACAAACACCAAAAAAATGGCTGACATTAGTAGAAGGAGATACAGATTAAAAAAAAATAAAAAAGTAGGAGATAATACGATGCAACTTTTTAAATCCAGGAATGTTTCTTGTGGAGAGGGGTGATCCGATTGGAAGTTAAAGGGTTGGTGGGGACCAGGTTCGGTTCGAAGTTGTTCTCCCTGGGCGTGCCGCTGCTGGTTGGTGTTGTTTTGTGGGTGGGCGGAGTGTTGGGGACCAGTCTAGGCCATGAAGCGCCGTCGCTAATGTTCTGAGGGCTGCTGTTGCTGTTTGGTTTTCCTTCCCTCTTCCTTGGTTGTTGACGTTGTTGGTTGGGTTTGCCGCTGTTTTGGGCTGGTTTTGCTTTCCTTTTCTCGCCCCCTTCCACTCTTTTAGATTAGTTTGTCTTTTTGAGTGTAAGTTGGTGCCGGGACCTCCTTTTGTATAGATTGGTTAAAGCTAATACATACTTACCTTACCAAAAAAAAAAACTTTTTAAATCTAGGAAGAAGAAGAAAAACAGGCTTAGCTGTGCACTTTCGTAGCCATTGTCCCCTGTTGCAATGCCGTCCCCACTACCCATGATTTGTTCTCTCATCGAAATTAGAAATAGCACCGGAGAGAAAAATATTGTCATCAAGTTCTTTTTTTTTTTTTTTTTTTGGGGTCAAATATTGTCATCAAGTTCGAAAGTTACATTTTATGTCTTAGTTTTTTAATCATCGGATTATATTTGACAATTAATTTTTCAAAGTGGTTAGGAAGTCAGGTTTAGAGACAACACTACACACACAAATGAGCATCACATTTTTGAGTAATCATTTAAACCTTTTTATGCTAATAATGAAGTATCTGAAACTCTTGAATCACCTCATAGTTCCTAATCAAACATGCCAATCTCCCTTCAACTGATAATAATATATGCTCGTAACATAAACATACATAAATAAGTAAATTTAATATAATTTGATATTTTAATAAGCTAGACCTCATGTAAATAGGTTGGCTAGTCTAATTAACAAATAACTTGTGATGCTTAAAACAACACGTACGTGCACGTGTTACTTAAAACAAAAAGTTTCTTTTTTAAGCATCATCATCATTTGCAATTCTTTTCAAAATGAAATACTTGAATTAAAAAATCGAAGAACTACAATGAGACTTAATCAATTTTCAGTGCCTGTAATATTTTTGGTTTTATGGCTGACATTGCGGAATTGGACCACCCCCAACTTCCTGCGGAAGCCCTTTTCTTTCAATCCACTGTTCTTCCTAGAAAACCGAAAATAGTTCCATATCACAATCAATTCCACCCTATTCTCATACTAATCCTACAATTAGAGTTTGATTGAACTTCTAAAACTAATAGCTTTTTTCTTCATGTAAAAGTAATATATTATTCGAATTTTTTAAAACATTATAATCTCCACTTACCACTACAATACTATTAAAATGGAAATAAATGGTATGGAGACAACAGCAGCGTACCTATCTTGAAAACCATTGATATCTATCTTATGGCACTCCAGTCTTCGGAAAAAGCTTTCCGATATATGGCAAATGTATAGTATGCTTGCAGATTCAGCCCATCTTGTATTTAAGATGAGAGAAAAAAGATGCAGAATGTATATGCCACGAAAAAAAAAAAAAAAAAACAGAAGATTGAAATTAAACGTATGCAGGCGTAGAAAGGCACTGCGACTTTCTAAATCTGCACATTGCGCGTTTAGAAAGTTGCCTTTTCTACGGTCTTCGCACCTCCCCAGAACCCCAACCTACAAAGTTACTTGTTGCATTTCTAGAGAAAAGAGGATAAACAAGGGCGAATTGAGAAATGACGAGGAAGTCATTCTATCTGTCACGAGATGTTTGGCTCCTGATTTTTATTGCTCTGAGCAGAGAGGACTAAAAGAAAATGGAGGAAAATGCAGTGGAGATAATGGTGGGCAAAATGTTACAGAAGAAAAGAAGAACGGAAATGGAGAGCTGCAGACTTACACGATTGAAGACCATGAAGCCGAGGTCCAGGTCCACGCCGTCGATTGAGACGGTCTTGGCATGGCCGCCCAAGTAGTCCTCCTTCTCATACACCACCACCTTCGCTCCTCCCCTCACTGCCTCGTAGGCCGCCACGAGCCCGCTCACGCCACCCCCAATCACCCCCACTTTCATCTTCCTCCCAATCTTTTCTCAATAGATGCCCTAATCTTGATTCCAAGGAAATAGGAGGAAAAGAGACCTCTCGTCTAAGGTTAAGTTGAAAATTTTTCTGCAGTGATTAGGGGCACTCGTGAAAATGCATGGAAGTGGAGGAGGAGGAGGAGGAGGGGGAGGAGAAGACGACGGAAACGTTACCTTAAAAGGGTGTTGCGAGAGAATAGACTAGACAGAGAGAAGCCTAGAATCTCTCGGACTGGTTCTATCACTCCCCAATGGCAGCTCTCTCTCTCTCTCTCTCTCTCTCTCTCTCTCTCTCTCTCTCTCAGCAATTTTAGAGAGAGAAAGAGAGCGATTCTTAATCTTTACCTATTCGATCCAATTTGACACCGATGTAAAATATGTGAATGGGTGCCTTATAACATAGAAATTATTAATGCATCCCAATTTTTTTTTAAATATTTGATTTAGTAGGTCTCTTATATATATATATATATATATATATATATATATATATATATATATATATATATGTATATATAAAGATGTGTGCTCTCATAATACTTTATTTTAATACACAACTCTACATATGCAAAAATGTGTCCATATTTCAATTTTAGAAAAAAAAAAATAGAGCATATACTATCCATATAAATGTGACTTTTCATTTTTTTTCTAGCACATTTTGAGTACTAATAACAGAATGAATAGTTTGCCAAAAAAAAAACAGAATGAATAGTTATAGATTAAAATCTTTAAACATGTATTGATGAGCATTTAAGAAAATAAAATTTATGCAATATATGTTATAACAACTCTTTCAAAAGGCTCATGTATTGTATTCATATGTACTAATCTTCAGTAATATCATCGTGAAAATAACAACAATTAATGTTGCAGCGGACAGGATATAAGACTCACAAGTCCTTTCATTTCAGCTAATCTAGTCAGTCTCTTATAAGCCCACGCATTTCATACCCGAGCAAAGAAGTTCACCACAGCCCATTTCGTATCTTAGCTGGCTCAACAAATTTCTGCAGAAGAGTGAAAAGATAGCATAAACAGACTTATTGAACACAATAATTGGTGGCAGATAATTCAAATAACCTTATTCTGAAACACCTTCTATCTCCGGGATGTACACCTTCAATATCAAAGTTCTCAGGGTGAAGACACTGAGAACTACCCGAGCATGACAATTTGGTTGAGAGAGACAGAGACAGACAAAGAGACCTTCGGCTCGGAAATGGGCAAAATGTTCTACCTCGGCGCAAACTATCTCTCGCAAGTGATAAACACAAACTTCATTGTTGAAACCAAATAGGCCACGAAACTCATTAACTTTCGAACATGGCAAGTTCATACAAAGACAGCAACATAATCCTAAGTTCTAGAACACGAGAGAGAGACCTTGGCCGGAGCTTTGGCCACATGGTAAGCATCCGAACAGAGCCCCACCAACCATAAACCGGAAAGACAATCTGCAAGCGAAAACCAAATGAAACGAAGAGAAAATTCATCGTATGAAAGAGGAATGAATATTCCACATAGAAGAACATACATCAAGCCGCTTCGCTCGTTCTTGGGCCTCCAGCAGGCCTCAACCCCGTCATGATGAAAATGTCCTCCTCGATCTCCTCCTTCGACAGCGATATCCAGAACTTCTTCTTCTTCTCCCTCCTCTCGCCCTCCCCACGAAGCCTCGTGATCGCACGGATTTCGGCCGCGGCTGCAACCTGCTGCGCGGGCGTAATTCTCCTTGTCCCCGCCGAGGGGGACGAGCGGCGTCCACCGGCGGCGCGACGGCGAGCGGCTGAGCAGTGAGGCGAGCGAGGGGTGACGGCGTCGAGGGAGCAGGAGGCAAGGGCGAGACGAGCGCGGGGCGACTGGCGTCCAGCGGCGGCGTCGAGGGCGAGTGGCGTCGGCGACGGGCAGAGGCAGAGAACTGGAGGGTCCAGGGGCTGCTCCCGGCTCCCGGTGCTCACCCCGCTGCCCGAACGAAGACTCTTTATAGGCATACTAGCGCCTAGCACACACAACAAGCGTACCCAATGCACATCGGCGTCAACGGAGAACCGGCGGGGCCAGAGTTCACATAAGCTGAACGGCCGCGAACTTCAGACTCCCGCGTGCCCAAAACAAGGCACGTACGATGAAGAAAGGCCTACACGGGCCGGCGCGGTGCCGTGGCGGGCGGTGGGTCGGTGGGCGGCCTCCGCAACGCGAGTCTCTTACTACTTTCTCACACTGTACGAAGCGGACTACTCACTCTCTCTCTCACTCCCTTGGTCTCTCTCTCGGTCTCGCTCTCTAACCGAGCCCATGCACGGCTGAACCTCTCCCGCTCTCCCTCAATCGCACCGAACTCTCCTTCTCGATCTCTCTCCCTCACCCTACCACGCTCACCCCTAATTTCAATTCATAGTGTGAAATTTCTTAAGTACAAAAAGGACGGGAGTCATAAGAGTTAATAAAAAATCAAGATAAATGTACAACATTTGTTTGGCTTTTGTTACTAAGTAGATTCCTGATTCCACAATTTGGAACTTGCTAGACACTATAATTTGAATCGGAG
Organism: Eucalyptus grandis; assembly: GCF_016545825.1. Classification (NCBI taxonomy): domain Eukaryota; kingdom Viridiplantae; phylum Streptophyta; class Magnoliopsida; order Myrtales; family Myrtaceae; genus Eucalyptus; species Eucalyptus grandis. Next base: position 41,240,486 of record NC_052619.1, read on the forward strand.
AAGATAGTTGACGTTGATTTAAAGAGATTTGAGTGTCCTTTTATAATCTATCAATGATAACTACGATAGAACTAGATGCCAAATTATTCAAAACAAAGAAATAGATGTGACTTGTATTGCAAAGATAAAGGCGGAAAGCAAACAGAGTTGCAATTCAAGTATTTTTTTTATTTTTTTTGGGGTCGAAAATACGTTTATTTTTTATTTACTACGGAGAGTTCGGAGTGATTATATCAAGAGCATCAGCGCATATTAAATCAAACAAGGCTGTATGGGGGATTAATTACCCAATTAGTCGGAAGATAATTCTCGCGTTGGGCTTTTGCAATCCAGTCCGCGGGCTTGTTGGCCTCTCTACTGCAGTGGGCCAAGGAAAGGTCCTGGAATTCTTTTAAATTTTCCTTTGATCCGGTCCAAGGTCGGCAGCAACTCCCAACTAAAGAAAATGTTAAACAGTGTCTTGACGGAAATAGGTGGAATGGACGCGCAACATTGAGCTCAATCGCAGCCCATGAGTTTCGTGCTCACCGAAGCTACCTACTTCATGTGAGGCATTACCAATGCGAAGAAAAGGAAACATTCGATTGCCGCATGTCAACAATCCATACAGGCCGTAAATAATTTGGGCACCTCTAATTTTCTTTTTTTTTAGGTCGGTGGGCACCCCTAATTTACGAGTAAAATCCATGTTTCCAATTTGAAGTCTGATACATTATTCGAGAATCAATGAAATATAAAGAAAGCTTTATGGGTAAAATGCTCTCTCCGAACTTGTTTGAAACATTGACAAAAAATAAGAAACTATCTCAAATCTAAAAAATAGAAGTTTGGACTAATATCATGAAGACCTTAAACTGATACATCTATGATAGATTCACCCCAAATTAAACCCATAATTAATATATCTATGATAAATTTACATTTTATCAATTTCTGCTAAAGTTTTTATCAAATTGCTGAATTGAATAACACGTGACAGTTGATTAGGGTTTTACCCTTCATTTCTTGCAAGTGTATCGATTTGTAATTTTTCATGGTACTAACTCAATTTAATTAAAACCATCAGAGAGGAAATTTGTCGATTTTTTATGCTCTAATTCTTCCGATATGCCTCAAATTGCTACGAGGGAATGTAACAAAATAACTTGCAATAATAAGAAACTAGGTGGTAGAAAAGCTAATAGCAACAGAAATAATAAATTTCTTGATTGTTTGTGATTGTTGCGGATAATGGATATTGTTTTGCTAAACCTTGTTTTCCCTGGACGAGCTTGTTCGGTCAGGATACTCTTATCCTAGAGAGACTTCACTTGGCCTGCTGCAATCATAGTTAAATGACAAAGGACGACTGAGCAGAAGTAAAAGACAAAGGGTGGTGATGTCCGTGGGCGAGCAACCGGATTGGAAGATCCAGCAGGAGGTTCAGTGCTGGACCTTTGCTTTTGCAAAAGAGCCAAGATGACTTTTGTCGTTATTAGCTAGGTCATTGATAGTCTGTTCCAGGGCACCTCCTTCCTGGGCCATGCTTATGGGACTTATGTACCCTATTGTTGGAGGACACTTAGGGCAAACCTTCTATGATCCCATATCACTCGAGTTTCCAATCAACAGAGACATGATCTTTGACGAGACTATAATGCTTTGACAAAGGAGTCTTGAGACATAATCGATAGAGCAAACAAATCATGGTGTCAGTGGTAACATAGAGCTTCAAGTGGAGACTCCAAAAATCTCAAAGTTAACACAGTTTGAGACTATAGATGGGACTGCAATTCTTGAAGTCAGTGATAGTAAGCAACTAACATAGCCACAGCACACTATAGCCGTGGGCAGACAAAAAAGGAAAATTAAACCATTGACACATTATAGTTATATAGATGTTGCTTATGCATTGACTATAGATGATGAAGTGGAGACGGATGTGCTTTCGTCTTACCTTGAGGCGATAACTAATTTTGAGTCGTCGTAGTGGCTAGGGACCATGAGCGTTCCAAGACCATGAGTGTTCGAATGGAATCACTCCATCAAAATTTGACATGGGAGTTGGTCAAAGAGCTAGAAGATTGTTGGAAGCAAGTGAATCTACAAACAAAAAGAAAGCATTCTCAATGTCAAGGTTGTGAGATATAAGGTAAGACTTGTTGCGGAGGGGTATACACAGTAGGAGGGTATTGACTACAGATGAGGCTTTCTCTCCTGTAGTAAGACATATTTTTATTAATGTTTACTCGCCTTAGTTGCTCCACAAGATCACGAGCTAGAGCAACTACATGTGAAAAACAGCATTTATTCATGGTGAATTGGATGAAAGGATTTACATGAGGCAACCTACTACTCGGGTAAGGAAGACCAGGTTTTCTTATTAAAGAAATCTTTGTATAGGCTGAAATAGTCTCTTATATAGTGGCATAAGTGTTTTGATACTTTTATGGCTAGTCAAGGCTATTAGAAAAGGCAAATGGATAGCCATGTTTACTTTAGGAGATTGGAGGATGGGTTCTTGATTTATCTGTTATTATACGTTGATGATATGTTGATAGCAGTCGAGAATATGTCTAATATTGATGCGCTAAAAAGGTACTTGAGTACTAAGTCTGAGATGAAAGATTTAGATGTTGCAAAGAAAATATTAAATATGGAGATCTTGCGTCAAGGGGAGTGCTGGATTTTTATGTTTATCTCAAAAGAAATATATCGAGAAGATAATGGCATGTTGTAAAATGCAGTCAACTAAATCTGTGAGTACAACTTTAGCGAAGCACTTTTAAACTTTCTAATAAGTTATCACTACAGACTAAGGGGAAGGAGGAGCATATGTCCTGCGTTACTTATTCTAATATGGTGGATAGTAATTGTATGCATTATGCTCGACATTTCACAAGCCATGAGCCTATTTAGCTGCCATTACGTGAAGCAACCTGGTAAAACTCATTAGAAAGCTATGAAGTGGTTTCTCAAATATTTGAATGGGACAATTGATGTTGGTATAATGTATCGAAGGGACAAAAATGACAGTGAGATCACTAGTTATGTGGATTCATATCACGATGGTGACTTGGATGATGGTATGTCTTTAGCAGGTATGTCTTTATACTATTAGGTTGTGCAGTGAGTTGGAAGGCATCCTCTTTTACCTCCTTGGCCTTAGCCCAAAGAGGTATCATGTTTGACAACAAAACAACGATATCATAAGAGAAGAAAGCACTATTGTCTATTCCAAAATAGAAGTCCCTTAGCACAGTTAGCATAACTATAGAAACTGGAGGTCAATTAGAGGAAGGAAGCAACTAGATCGATTCCTAACAAAAGAAAGGAAACTGGGGAAGCAAAAGGCATTGCAATATCACTTCTCTTGGGCTAATGCTTGGTAGTGCCCGCTCCTCATTTAGCATGAAGCTTGCTGGCTACATCAATTACAGGACCACATTACCTTGTCTTCAACTAAGGTAGTGGCACTAACCTTCATAACGAATGAGGCAAATGGTAGAAGAGTTTGCTTTTAGACTTTGAATGAGAACATAAAAGTATTGTTGTACATTGTGATAACCAAGGAGTGACATATCTAATACATAAACCAATTTATCATGAGTGAACGAAGTATATTGACATCAAATACCATTTCATTCAAAATGTCTCGATGAAGGGCAAGGTTGTTGTGATAAAGGTAGTGACAACAGATAACTCAACAGACATTATGACTAAGCCTATTCTTTTGGCAAAGCTCAAGCTTTTCTTAAGCATAGTAGGCATCTATGGAAACTAAGGCCCTGTTTGGTAACCATCCATGAAACAACTAATTCTATTGTTTTGTTTCGAGGAACAAAAAAGAACAAAAACCCATTTGGTAAAATTTTTGTACCGAGAACAAAAATCCATTTTTTTTATTCTCATGAATAGATTTGGAACATAATCAAAGGTAGAAAAAATTGTTTATTGCAATTCCTAAAATCAACTCCAATTTTTTTCTTTTCTCTTCTCTCTTCTTCTCTTTTCTTCTCTTTTCTCTTCTTCTCTTTCCTTTTCTTCTTCTTCCTTTTGGCAGGTCGTTGGCCTTAACCATGGCGGGTGACCAGCTAATGAGGGACGGTGACCTCACCGAAGCGTCACTAGCCCCGGCGATGCCAAGCCATGGCGAGGCTCATCGACTGAGCCTCGCCGTGGCTGGGCGGAATGGAGCTTGCCTAGATCTAACAAGGCCGAGCTCATCCAACCACCAATGAAACTCGGCCTCACCGAGCCACTATTGGGTGGCCAACTTGCCTAGCAAAGGCGAGGCTTAGCTCACCCAGCTAGGCGAGGCTCGGCCTTGCCCAACCAAGGCGAGGCCAACCTTGCGTCACTTGGGTGAGATTGAGCCTCACGGTGGCCAAGCTCACTAGACCTCGCTCAACCTATCGCTGACTATTGCCATGGCTAGCGACCGGTCACAAAGGAGAAAAAAAGAAGAGAAAAGGAAAATTAAAAATTAAAAATATATATAATAAAAGTATTAAAAACTTAAAAGAAATAAAAAAAAAAATTTAAGAATTCAACTAAACACATTTTTATCTTGGAAATAGAAATTTTGTACAATTACTAAACGCATTCTTTTATTTAGAAATTGTTCTCGAGAACATAATTAGAAAAAAAACCATTTTTGATCAAAATTTTGTTCTCGGGAACAAAATCGTTACTAAATGCGCCCTAAGCGCTCGTTGAGATTGGGGTGAGCAAGATGAACTGAACAAACCGGGAATCGCTCTCACCGGACCAAATCGGCTAGTTCTAGGCAAATCTAGGGGTATTAGTTTTGTTCCCAATTCTAAAAATTTGAACTAGTGTCTAATTAGTTTGGTTCCTAGTTCCAAGTGGAAATTGGATTGATTGAACCAAACCGACTACACATATTTGAATTTCTTAATTTCTTAAAAAATAGCAAAACCTAATATAATCTCTCCTTATCTAGTTCTTTGTCTTTCCCTCTCACCTCACGTCTCGTTTGACGTCGACACTCAAACTCTTTCCCTCTTGCCTCTCACGCCTCACTCTTTCGCTCTTGACTCTTTTCTCTACTCATCTCTCGCTCGAATCTCAGATGTCACTCTTGGCTCTCAGTTGACTCTTAGTCTCAAACGATCGGACCATTGGTGTAATTAATAAGTTTTTCTTGTCTTTGGATTGCTGACTTCTGTTGTCTCTACTTTTTCTTAGATTTTGATAGCTCATTTCCAAGAATCTAGTCATATGGGGTTTGCGGATGGAGATTTATATAGATTAGAGACTTCGATCAACTCTGTGATGCTCGGATCATTTAAGCCCGAGATTCTATCGTAGTATTGCCTAGGACCTCTAATTTAGTGCTTAGATTAAATGCATTGATTTGGATCGTTTAGCTCGGACCGTTCACTAACAACATACCCGATCTGAAGTGAAGCTAGAGGCCTCTTGGCTGCGGCTGGCATTTACTTCTGCACAAACCATTTTCCCATAGCCCAAAGCGTCCATATAACCCGCTTCTACTAAATCTGCCTCCTCTATTGCCATTTTGAATTCACTTGGCTTACTTTTATGAAACTGTGCTTGAATCTTAAATCTGGAGGAAAAAAAACGAAAAAGAAACCTACCATCATCTTCCTCATGTCTTTTCTGACTTACACAAAACAATTACAGGAGATAAAAATTAACCGACTCATCCACGTATTTGCATTATCATTCCTTGTTTTTCCTTCCTTATGATTAAATTGGCTTTATAAGGATCAAAGAGACAGCCCATTTTATTTTTTATTTGATTTATTAAAAATCAAAATCTTAATTATTTTAATTTTAATTTTCTTTTTCTCATTTTTAACTTTTCTTCTTCTTCAACCAGTCACCAGCCACATGCGAGACTCCACCTCGCCAACTTGGCGAGGCTCGAGCCTCACTAGACTTGGCAAGGCCTTGACCTCACCTGATTGGTGAGCTTGAGCTTCGCCAACCTCTAGTAGGTTTCTCCTTTGCTTGGTTGGTCGCCGACCATCGACCAAGGAAGATGGAAGAAGGAAGAAAAAAGAAAATAAAAGGAAAAAAAGAAAGAAAAAGAAAAAGAAAAATAATTTTGTTTTTCTTTTTAATATTTTTATAAGGACAAAGAGGGAGAGAAAGAGTGTGTGTGAGCCTAGTGGGTTGGAAATGGGTTTTAAACTCAACTCATTTAGACCCATTTATTTTAGCCTTTAAATTTAATACTCATTCAAGGTAAGCTTTTTAAAATTGAAGTAACTAGTATATGACCCTTCTATGTTTTAAATGGTTCGTACATGGGTTAAAGAATTATTTTGATAGGTCTATTGAGATGATGCATTTCTAGCCCTGGTTTTTTTGTACTTTGAATGTATGTTTTGCCACATGAGTACTTGGAATTTTTTTATTATCAAACTCATAAAATTATGCTAGTTTTAGTGAATTTGTAGTAGTTGCCCTAGTTTGCACAAGGAATCCATCTCGCAACTTGAAGAAAAGTTGAATTCAATGGGTGTTCTGGTTTGATAGCTCCAATTTATGTTTTGCTTGATTAAGCTAATCTATTTAAATGTTAGTGGAAGTGGATAGATCCAATGATGCTATGAATCATAATGAACTCACTAGAATATGAAGGTGAAGAAGACCTCGAAGAGGCATCCGATACAAACAAGGTATCTAATACTTATCCTTTTGGATCAACAATCTAGCTTTATTTTTGTAAAGGAACAACTAAAAAGGGGAAAGCTGAGGTGTTCTGCATTAGGCCAAGTATATGTACCATGTTACTAACGATACTTTTGCTATGTTGAAACACTTGCAAAGGTGCAACAAGTATCTTTGCAACGTAAATAAGAAGCAAAAATTGTTTGCCGTATGTAGAGTTGATAGGACTCAAATGAACATGAAACATACCAGTATTGAAAATGTTGATATCTTAATGACATAGAAACTTGATCAAGATCATTGTAGGCAAATGCTTGTTCAGATGATCATAATAGATAAATAATTTTCTTCAATAGTTAAGTGTGTCGGGTTCTATGATTTTATTAATCAGTGACATCCTATCTTCAATCACATCTCATCATTTACGGTGGCTAGACATTATATGAAGTTATATCTTTATGAAAAAATAAGTTTAACGACTTACTTTTGCAAGCTTAGGTCTAGGTTGCACTTACGACCGATACATAGAGTTTCATTCAAAACTTAAACTATTTATATCTCACTACATATTGTTAGGTCATTGCAAAACTTATTCAAAACTTAAACTATTTATATCTCACTACATATTGTTTTGATGATAACTGAAAATTGCACAAAAGAATCATCAATTTTGTAGTGATGTCTGGTCACAAAGGCAAGGATAATGAGAAAATCGTTGAAAGATGCATCTACAAGTGGAGAGTAGAGAAAAAAAAAGTCCATAATCACTGTGAATAATGCTAGTTCGAATAATGTTGCCACTGATTTTTGAAAAATAAAGTATCAAGAGATAGGCTATTGATCTCGATAACAATGTTATACACATGAGGAGCACAATTCACCAAGTTATGTAATTCTATTACACATATTCGAAATGTAGTTAGATATGTGAGGAGTTCTCTCGTGAAAGTTAAAATATTCCAAAATTGCATTAAGAGAGCAATGATCACTTATAATGGTATAATTTGTCCTATTGTCACAACTAGGAGGAACTCCACTTAGCTCATGTTAGATATCGCCTTAAAGTTTAGAAAAGCTTTTGAATGGATAGAAGATGTTCCTTCCTTCTTAACGGAGCTTGAATATGAAATTCCTACACATAAGCCAAAATTCTTTCAATATTTTTGAAGAAGTTTTATAATGCCACCAACAAGATGTTTGGGATTGTATATATCACTTCAAAAGATTATATAAAATTCTTAAATGATCAGAGAATGTTTCGGATCCTAAAGGTGAAAGCTATGGGTACAAAGATGAAAAATAAGTTCGACAAATAGTATGAAAGTTTCAAAAAAGTTAATATGATGGTCTTAATTGTAGTAATATTGGATCCAAGAAAAAAAAATAGTTGTATGTAGTATTATTATAGACTAATCTATGATGATAGTGCCAAAGTTGATGAGATGATGCATAATATGAGAATTGCCTCGGAACCTTTGTTTCATTTTTATGAGAAATCTTATCTTGATTCTTGTGATAGAAATGTAGGTGGTCAACTTTTGATTGATATTGGTAGTAGTTTAGATCTTGATAGCCATGGGGAGGGTAACAAGGATGACCTTAATTTGGTTATGAATTTCAATTCAAAAAAGGCATGAATTCTATCTTCACAAGGAGAAAAAAAGTGTTCACGGGCAACTCATTTGAGCTTGATAAGTATCTTAAAGCCAAACATGAAGAAGATTGTGATCTTGACATTTGGATATGGCGAAAAACAGTTAGCCAAAAGTTTAAAATCTTTTTTTTTTTATGGCTTGGGATATTTTGTCTCTTTTTGTAATATCCTTTAAAGTCGACTTTTAGTACATTTGGTCGCATGCTTGATGGCTTTCGAAGTTCTTTGACTCATAGAGTGGTGGAAGTTTTGATTTGCATTCAAGATTGTTTGAAAATGGTTACCTTGTCGATTAATGTTGAAGAGTGCATAAAGGATGTCGAAAAATTTGAGTAGAATAAGTCATGAATATATTTTTTATCTTGTAATTCCTCTGTATATCTAATGAATGAATAATTTATTTAATATTTCATTTTTGTTATATGATGATGTTCGCTCAAAGCTCGCTAGAAGTTAAAGTAGAACGAATATATGTGGTGACATTTTCCATTGCTTATTTAAGTTTAATTTCTAGTCATTCTAGTTTGTAACTAATGTTTGGTGATCATATATACTTATTGTAGGACTATTGGCAAGTTTAGCCATAGTTTTTGGGCTCTTGACTTTGATCATATTTTGCTTACTTAATCAAAGAGTTAGTTCCCCCTAGAGGACACAACACTGACTAATTCAATGAGATGTGTGGAGTTTGGCAATTTAATGTAGAATAGTGTCTTTCACTTGCGATAATTGTGGAATTTGATTTTGTTTTTTTTTTATTATTTCTCAAAGAGTTTGTTCTAGATTAGTTATGACCATGTTTTTCTTATTGTATGTACTGGTTCTTTATCAATGTGCTTTTGCAAGAGTTATGGGGATATGGTTATTGGGTTGATGATCTCCATGGTGACTATAATGTTCGACATTTGTCATAGACATGGAAATTGATAAGGAATTAGTTGTGTCACGCCCCAATCCTTAAAGTGCATGCCTATCCCTCGGTAGTCGATTAAATTGTGACGTCTCAAGACGCGTCGCCGACTCATTCATTTTAATGCGCATGCGGAAGTGAATGAATAAATCCTCAAACAACAAAAAGATGGGATAGAAAAGTAGGGCCACAATTTTGAAAACCACAACACGCTTTATACACCTCGGACTAAGTCATATACATTACTAGCCAATCTATATACAAGGTCTACAAAAAAAAGGGGGGGTTTAGAGGACTACAGATCCTCTAAGTATTCGAGTCTTCAACTGAATACTACGGGGACCTTGAATTCAAAAGATTCGGGTCTACCACTAAACCACCTGGAGGGTCAGCTGTACCCTCACCAAAAGCTATCTCCAACACCAACCTCAGAATCTCAAACTTTGGAAGGAGGCCTTATATAGGTCCATCTCACCTGTAACGATACAACGATTTGAATTGATGAGGTACATTCCGGGATAAACCCTCATCAACCCAGACAACGGATCTTATGAGCTCCTTGGATCTCAAGGAGGGGAATTCGAGAGTGTTGTTCGATGACCTTCTTTGGCTAGCCAAAACATTATGGAGGTATAGCCATCTAAGGACCTATAAATGTTATCCCATAACGGGATGAGACGACGTCTCAACAAGTTTACCCCTAAGTCCCGACTAGGAAGGAAATACGTCTAAAGGCTATCTAGTCACGCATAAGATAGATGACTTACCTTTGCCTTAGTCCCTTCCTACAAGTCAGTATGATTCAACCACTCAACCAATTACTTCAAATCAAATCAAAATCATTCAACCCAAGTCATTACTATCTATCACATAATACTATCTATCAAGTCATTTCGTTGAAATCATTACTACTCATCTAAGCTGATATTGATAAATGATCGCCTAAGCCGATATAGATAGATAGTATATAGCTCACCGAAGTTGATATTGATATATTTAGCTCATTGAAGCTAATATATAGGTATTACACTCACCAACTAACCATTTCATTGTTTTCATAGTAACTTGTAAAATATTCGTGTATGAGTATATGGGAGGCCTCAACCCAAAATATAATATCTTTATTTTATAAAATCCCACTAATTATATAGTCGATAAAAACATTTTTGGCGTTGTAAACCGACGTCCAGTAATTTTTTAATTAAAAACTGAAATTATTAAATTTTAAGATAAATACCCAAAATTACAATTAACATAAAATTTGCACAATTTAGTACTCAATTAAATGAACTAACCAAACCATTGTGATCAACACGAAATTCCGGTCACTGGCTATCTTAGCGTAATTTCCGAAAAATAATAAATAATTAAATAATTACCAAAATTAATTAAATAAATACCAATAAATGCCATAATTAGAACTTAGGCTGGAAAAGCCTAATTAAATACCAAAATGGGCCTAAAAAATTTCCGAACCTATCTAGATAAATAATACGACCTATCAACTTGCTAATTACGCTACTCTAACCACCTAACATGCATAAACGAATAATTAAATTGCTATTCCGTTCTAACTAACCACTTAATCCCTAATTAACCTAAACTAATTAACCCTTAAGCATAATTAACTCCCTAAGCGGAGATTAGTGAGTAAACTCACTAGTTTTAAAATCCAATGTGTCCACGACAACGGGGATGCGAAGGTGGGCAACAAACTCCAAAGTGGGGACACCAAGTGAGGCCACGAAATGGCCCAAAGCGAGCCTCGAAGGCCATAGCTTCTTGCTGGGTTTCGGATTCTAGATAGTGGGCCAAAGGGCTGAGCTAGGTGGCGACTTAGGCTGGAATGATGAAGACGGGTTGGCGAGTGGCTACAGCGGCTAGGCGGAGGCGGACGGTAGCTCAGGTGGCTAGATGGCGGCTCGACAGGCATGGAGGAGACTTGGGAACGGCTTGACCTACGGCCGGGGACACTAGACCGTGGGACAAGTAGCTAGGCGCACCTAGTGATCGCAGGGCGCAACGGCAACGTGGCGAGGACAGGTAGCTTGGCGAGTGGTCGACGGTGAGGGAGGGGTGTGCTGCTCGGTTTTCTGCACTTCTTGAGCTCCAAAAAGGTTGAAAATGGAGAAAACAAATGCAAAGGAAGAAGAAGGGGACAACTCTAGCTTGGAAGGGGCCACTCTTAATCAATTCTATCCCTTTGTCTCCCTAGAAGAGATCCCACCACCATAACTGTCTTCCTTAGCAATTTTCCAACCACAAAGCTTCCTTTAGAAGCTATTGAGATGGTTCAAAGGTGGGGTGGCCATGGCAAACGAATTTGGACACCACATCCCCAAATTGGATCAAATCTCTCTTCAATTGGAGTCAATTTCGGTCCTATAAATTCCACCAACATACCCACGATCAAATTGACATTTTTCGTCACCCATAGAATCAACTTGCATCATAAAAACGCGATAAAAAATGGTCCCCTAAACTTTTTGAATAAAAATGGCCCAATTTTGACTTTTCGCCAAAAATCTCAGATTGTAGAAAAATCTTCGAAGGATGAGTCGACGTTCCTAAAATAACTCATAACATAACAAAACTTTCAATTTTTAAAATCAAATTCAAATTCGCGGTTAATTTCAATCTAGCGCGATTTTAGCGTGATCTAGCCTACCGGGGTAGCTTTTAGAAATTTTTGATGCAATTAACCTGTGATCAATTTATTTTGAGTCACAATGTACTTCTTCAACACATTGGCGACCTTTGATTGTCGTGAAAATCTCGAGATTTTAAATACGGACACAAGGTACCAAAGCGATAGACTAATCGACATAGTGCCGATTGATGATAATTTTGCAATCTAGTGGAATCACCCACACTTTGATCACCTATCTCAGTCGAAATGACTTATCTCTGATCTCTAATCGATTTTTAACTGTGCCGTAATGATCTCTGCAGATGAGCATGATCAAGTAGTCGATTCCTAACCAAATTCTCAAGTTTATTGCATTAAAATCCTTTAATGGCTTTCCCCGATAATCTAGTTATCTCATGAGTGATTAGCTTAGAGGATAGCACTATAGGCACGCGTCGATAAAATGCCCGATTTATTTAATTGAAAACAGAATTGAATCTTCAAGATGTCACAAGTTGGTAGTTCATCTATGGCTAGAGTGAGTATTAAAGTGACTGAAAGTATTCTTACCTTTTACAAAAAAAAAAAAAAAGTGACTGAAAATTTGAAATTGATTCTATTCAGATTATGGAGAAATTTCAATTGTTATTGCTTTAAATATGTCCTCTTTCGCTTTTTGTTTTTTCCCAATGCATTGACGTTGATGCGGGGTTTTCAAACCAAATAAGGGAATACTATTTCCAACTTGACATATTTCATTTAATTAACATGGCTAAAATAGATGGGTAGGAGACTTAGGTGCGTTTGGTTTGACTTTTGGGGAAAGCCATTAGGAAAATGAAAATGACTTTAGGTTAAAGGAGTTTTCTAAAATGCAAATTGCGTTTGGTAAATTGTAATCTAAAAGTGCATTGTGAAGTACCTTTAAGCAAAATAATGTTTGGAGAAATTAACATTTATAAAGGACTTTTGTGATAAAAAGAAAGGAAAAAAATAGTTGGTCGACGAAGGGCAAGCGGCCATTGGCAATCAAAATTTGTTGCCAGTGGCCGACATCTCAATTTGCAAGACCTCAGGCAGCCGCCGAAGACCACCGACGAGGGTCGCCTGGGGTTGGTAACCCCTGGCGACCATCAGCAAGGGCCGCCTAGGTCCACCTAGTCGTGCAACCTTGCCATAACCCAAACATGGGTCGCCGGAAGTTGTGCGACCTTGGCGAAGGCTGCCTGGTCGCACGACCTCGATGGTCCTTTATGAAGGTCGCGTGACCCAAATCTAGATCACAGTGACGCAACTTGCAATCGGTCGCCTTTAGCTATCAAGGTTGCACGAATGGCCAGCAATGGTCGCCGATGTAGCCGTGACCACGCCAGCCTCTCTCTAGCTCATCGCTGACCCATTGCAACCATGTTGGCCAATTTCTGAGGATTTGAGGTTGAAGAAGATGAATAGTGAATCACAAGGGAAAATGTTGAAAGCCCAAGGCAACCTAAGACCTGCCATGGGCTTTTAACCTTTGATAAGCCAACATTCCCTTAAGGTGGGTTTCAAAAATTCTCCCAAACACCAAATATTTGCCTAAATGGGTTTTGGACACCCAAAGTTTCTTCCAAATGCTAGTCCCAAACGCAACCTTAGGGTTAGGTGCAATGATCCCCATCATCATCATGATGTTGAGCATTGATTTTCCCACACTTCACAACATGATCGTGGAAAGGACACACTATGAACACAACTTAAAAGATTTGAAAGAACCGATCAATAGCAGAGCTGGATTATAACCCTTGAATTGATTTCTAAATTACCTAAAAGGTGTGGAGGTCGTTTATGGGCTATGTTTAATGAATGCATCGTGTCGCTATCGGCATATGAATCTCCCTAGCAATGCCCTATCCTTCCTCAAGATGCTCTTTCTTTCTAGGCTTTTTGGGTTCTAATTTTGAGAGAGAGAGAGAGAGAGAGAGACTTAAGTGATGTATCTCTTTTTGGACTTTTGACTTCTATATTTCATTGGATTAGACCGGACCAGTTGATTGCATTTGCTCCCAATCTTAGGTCTAGTTAGTCCAATTTGACTTCTATAAATTGTTTTATTTATAAACACTTTGAATTTAAATATAATTTAGGTGTGATAAATATTTAAAAGTGCAAGTAGTCATGTCACGCCCCGATTCTCCGAGCGCGCGAACATCCCACTCTGGTCGATGAAAATGCGACTTCCCAGGACGCGTCGCCGACCCATTTATTTTTATTACGCATGCGGAAGCGAAACAAATCCCCTAACAACATTTAACTTAGGATAGAAAAGCAGGCAATCAATCACAACCAAACAAGCCTTCTTATAAACACATAGGTTTATATACAACACTGGATTGTCTACAAAATAGACAGGCTCAACAACTAGGGAACTCCCTATGACCAACTTGTCGACACGTTCGCGATTCTTCAGCCTCCACCTTCCGAACTCCGGACTTCCGATCCTCCACGACCGTCATCTAGGGACCTGAAATATTATCCCACAACCGGGATGAGACTACGTCTCAGCGAGTCCTACCCTCTAAAACTCAATTAGGAAGAAAATACGCCTCAAGGCACTCTAGCCACACAAATAGGATAGAGGACTTACCTCGCCTCAGTTCCTTCCTGCACATCAGTTTAATCAATAAATATTGACAACCACATCATCCAAACAATTCAATTACTCGGATCGATTCAACGATCAATCAACTCAGTCGATTACATGTCATCAAAATCATCACACGGTCATTCTGACTATTCATTCTTGACTCCCAATCACGGCCTTACAGGCAAGTCTATATGTAGTGGCATCACGGCCCCACTCGGCAATGTTATATGTAGTGGCATCACGGCCCCACTCGGCAATATTATATGTAGTGGCATCACGGCCCCGCTCGGCAATATCGATTCCAAATTCGGTGGTAAATCACGGCCCAACAGGGCACAGCCGTACTTCGGCAGATTTCTAGATCCATTCACAACCATTCACGATCAAATTCCAATTGAATATCAACACTAAACATCCTTGGGATAAATCCCCACATAAACATTCATTCAAACAATCGATACAAACGATCCTACCAACCAATTACGGTGCTATAAGCCAACACCGGGTATTTTCAAATTAAATACCAAAACTTCTCCAATTTCACACAATTCCACACTTTTGGAATAATTAACTATAATCATCAATTACTCAATTTCTCAATTTAAACATACAATTAACACAACCGATCGCACCGTTGCGATCGGTCTGCGAAATTTAACGACCGCCATCCCGGCATAATTTTCTAAATTATTAAATAATTAAATTTAATTCCGAAAATTAAATAATTAAATATTATATTATAATAATATAATTTAATAAAATAATATTTATAAATTCGAAATAATTAATTAATTGAAAATAATTAATTAGGGCTTAAACAAGATTACACTAATTTAATCATACAATTAGCCCTAATTAAACATCCATTAAACTAATCATACAACTAATCTAATTTACAATAAAATAATCTAATTTAATCACATAAATCTAATTAGACTAATCTAAACACCCCTTAAGCGTCATTAACTCACTAAGCAAGAATTAGAGGATAAACTCACCGGTTTTGCACGCCGGTGAGTTCACGGCGACCCCGACACCAAGGCGGTCAATAAACCCCAAAGCGGTGACACCAACGGAGGTCGGGAAGACACTGAAAACGGGCCTCGAAGTCTGGAACTTCTTGCTGTCTTCTCGCCGATCGGGCTGAACCGCAGAGAAGAAACTAGCAACTTCAACGGCGAAAACGGGCCGATCGGAGCTCCGGCGAGCGGTGGTTGGCAACCGGTGGCTCCCGGGGGTCTTGAGGATCTTGTAGGAGGTTGGGATGGGCAAAGGAAGGGTTGGAAAGGGGCGAAACAGCAAGAAAACGCGGAACAGGCGGAACCAAGCGAGTCCAGACGGTCCGAGCGGCGGCCGGGCGGCCGTACGGGACGGACGGAGAATCGTTCCGGCGAGCGGCGAGGTGCTCCGGAACGGTCTGGATGTCGCCTTCGCGTCGATGTGAGGCTCGTTCGCTGATTCAACCGGGAAGTTAACTTTTTACTCGGATCTTTGGCGAAAGGTCGGCTGGAGCGAAACCGGAACGAGGGGAAAACAACGGAGGAAAACAGCCGACGATGGCCTTCCGGTGTGCGACGATGGAGGGGGCTGGTGAGCTCGGTTTCCTCTGGTTCTCTTGAGCTTTTCCTAAGCCTCAACCATGGAGAAAGCCATGAATGAAGGAAGAAGATGGTCTGCTGAAGAGGGGGGCCTCCTTGGTGGCTCACTAGAGCTCAACACTTGTCTAAACCTCATTTGTTTTGCCCCCACCATGAGATCACATGACATCATCCACTCTCTCTCCTCAATCTTCCTCCACAACCTTGCCAATAGGTGCAAAATAGCTCTCCCCCCATGGTATACGAATTTCATACATTTGTACATCAAATTCAATCAATTCTCAATCAATTCCATCCAATTGAAGCTCAATTAAATTAACCCATGTGTCCTCGGCCTTCTCATGACATTTCCCCGTCAAATGATCCAACTTGCATCCCGAAGATTCGATTAAAAACGGCCCTCTGATAATCCCGAACATAAACGGCCTTACTTTGCTTTTTTCGCCAGAAATCTCGGTTTGTAGAAAAATCTTCTTTCCTAAAATGAATTGTGACTTGACAGAACTTCCAATTTCTGTAATCGGGTTCAATTTCACGGTTAAATTCAATCTGGCGCGACTTTAGCGCGTCCTAATCTACCGGGTAGCTTTTAGGAATTTTCTGTGCAATTGACCTGTGGTTGATTATTTTCAAGCCACAAAGTGCATCTTCGACACATTGGCGACTCTTGATTGTCGTAGAAATCTCGAGGTTTCAAATACGGACACAGGGTACCAAAACGATAGAGAAATCGGTCTAGTGCCGATCAACAAGAGTTGTCAATTAGGTGGAATCACCCACACTGAATTACATGGTTCTGTTGAATCGACCTATCTCCGGTCTCTAATCGGTCCGTACCGTAATGACCCTTGCAGATTAGTACGGTCGAGCGCCTCGGTTCATGGTCGAATTCTCAAGTCTATTGCGTTTAGATTCCTTAACGGCTTCACCTGATAGACTAGTTATCTCGTGAGTGGCCAACTCGGAGAAGAAAGCTATAGACGCGAAGATGAAATGCCCAACTCATTTAATTGAAACCATAATTGGAAAATCGGGATGTCACAAGTCACAACTCAAATTCTTCTATTATAATGGATCACTACTAACTCTCCTCGATGATGTAGATTTTAATAGTCAAAACAAATTACGTAAATCTTTGATATCTTTTATTATTTCTTGTTTATTTCTTTGGTTAATTTGTATTGACTTAATTGCAAGATCCACGTGGAAGCTATTAATATTACAAAGTTAGGTTATTTTACATTTTTAGATAGAGAAATCCATGTGTTTATCTTATTCTCAAGATGTGTTTCTTTAGGTTTTCATCGCATTCGCTTGTTGAAAAGTAAATACTCAACACAATTGATTAGGCATTCCATTGAATTTGAAATTATCGATTGAAAGAGATTGCAATGTTAATTCAATATATATGGGACTCGATTTCATGCAGCATTGATGCCAATTTAGATCTCGCTAAAATGAGAAACTAATGAGCTTAAAAGATCATACCCTTCTTGTTGTGTTAAATTCATGTGGAAGAGTTTTGATGAACTTCATTAGCTCATTATCAGCAAGTTTTGGAGTAATTTGCCTAGCTAGATTCCTCCACCTTACGGCATATTTTTAAATGACTCACTGTTCTTCTTCTCAATACGCTTGAGATCCTCACAAGAAAAAGTGGTGTCAAGGTTGAATTTGTATTGTTTAATAAAACATCAGCCACTTCACTCGAGGTCTCAAGAAGGTTTATGTTCCGTGAGGTGTACCATTTTAGCGCCAGCCTAGTTAAGCTTGCCTGGAATGACTGGATCATGAGAGGCTCATTACTAATGTATCGAGTCATTCACTCAAGGTACATGTGCACATGGGTCTTTAAGCAGGAGATTCCACGTACTTCTTGAACTCCAGCATTTTAGCATCTTGACCTTTGCATAAACGGATAAATTGAATGGCGGTGAATTCTGTGACATTTACAATTGCTTCAGCTTTTCTTCTATCTTCACAAAGCGTTTATCGTGCTACGTTGTCAACATGTTTCCAAGTTGAGCTTTCTCCATCGTGACTTGAGGTGGGTCCTCTTTTAGTCCTGACATGTCGTCATCACTGCCACTGCCCCAGTTGCCACCAGCAAACGTTTGCGGCAATATTACTTCGAATGGTGTTGGACTGAGAACAAGCTTGCTCTGAATATAATTCACCTGTTTCGAGAGTTGTTGGAGTGCACTAAGAATTTATTTCACATCTTACTTTCCATACTCGCAAGATGGCTGGGCATGTTCATTGGCTATTTTTGTTCTTGCTCTTCAGCGAGTTCGAATTGGTGAATGGTCCATGATTACCTATTTGTGAATAAACAAGCATATGTAAACCCACGGTGTAAATAGGGAGCCAATCCATGACAACGGCTTAATCCCACCCCTTTTGTTTATTCATGAAAAATTTGTAAATAGAAGGAATTTCCTAAAATTGGACTAGGAAAATAAAGATATGTGACATGCTACTATGGACTAAAAAGATACCAAATTTGAAAAGGAAAAACTTGAAACAACAAAAGCATGAATTGAAAACAAAATCTCAAAATCCCCATTTTTTTTTTCAAAAGACTTAATGACAATTATTTCCAAATTGAAATGACCATGGTATTAAATCCACAACTAACCTAAACTAATTGTGAACTGATTGAGACATACGTGAAAGTAAGTAAATTGCAAAATGCAATGATAGAAAACTTACTTAACTAGAGAAAATCGATAACAATCATATAGGCATGCGCATGATATGTGCGATTCGATTTCTAACTAAGAAGGCTTAGTGAAGTTAAAAGATGATCTGACTATCACAGTATTGCATCAATGTTTTTTTTTTTTTTTTTGGTAAGAGGTAAGAATATTATAGCTAAAGAAACAAGGAGTTACAAAGAGGCAAAAACGATTTAAGGCGACTCCAACCATGCACTCAAAATGACACACAGGCGTGACCGAGTGGATGGGAGGCGGGGCTGAAAAGCCAAAAAGAAACAACAGCAGCAAAAGCTGCAAAAGGCCAAACACGACGGCCAACATAAAAGGACGATTTCTAACTAAGAAGGCTTTGAGTGATGTTATTTCGTTCCATATAAGGTAGCACAGGCAGCAAATGCAAAGCAAGCAATGGAATGGTGGAAGCAACCATCCACTTTGTAGATTCTCTTTCCAAGGACCATTTCGCCAACTCAAATTACATTTAGAAGCCCAAAAAGAGGCCAATCTACCCGTAATCGAGCAACCAAAGTATAAGTGGTCGATTGAATGATCTAACTATCGCTCATTGCATCAATGTTAGATCCTTTCAACCTTGACTTTTCTTAATGAATTTCGGGGGAAAAAAAAGGCAACATCTACATTACGGTTTCACATTCAAGATGGTAACTTTCTTAATACCATCCTAAAATATCATGTGGCATCTCAAGTTCGGTGGCAGGGTTGGGCGTGCCGCAATGTATTGCTAAACCATTAAAGCATGCACAACGTTTATAATCACAAAACATTTATCTCAACAAAATTAATATTTATCTCTAATCTACTAACCTACAAAAAATACCTGAGTTAGAGAAATATTTAAACAAGACAAAAAAGCCTAAGTCCACCAAACCAATTGTTGCCAGCAGAGTCGCCAAGCTGTCACGACCTCTTCGGAGCCCTACGCGCAAACACAAAGGCTAATAGTTCATATGCACCGGGGGACTGGTCAATCTATTAACGATTTTTTGTCCTCTATAATTAACCGGCCTTATATGAGCTGCAATGGCAAGTGGCCACTAATGCTCACAAGTTTCTAAATATCGTGATCATATGCATATTATGCAATTTCTAATGGCATTTAATGATGAGTTTGAACTTGTGCGAGATTTACTTCTACATGGAAATCCGTTACCTTGTCTTGAAATGGTTGTCTTGGAGTTGTTAAATAAAGAGACTTGGCTTGCTACTTTGAAGGCACATTGCACCCTACAGTCCACTCCTATAGACATGGTGCTTACTAGCCCCTTCTTCTTCCTCATTGTGTAGACCATATTGTACATATTGTCACCTAAATGGTCACCTATAGGGATAGACAACCAACCCTAATATAAAGGTCCACCTGCACGCCCATCCACAATTATTGCCATTGGGGGTGATCATGGTCCAGGTTGGACTAGTGTAGCACATAATCTAGGAGCCGACTCTCACAATGTTGATCCCTAATTTTTGGGACCAAGGATCAACCCGATTAAATCTGTGATCAAGGACCAGACCAATCCTATGGGTTCAGTCTAGTTCCATGGTCAACCTAAAACCAATCAATAGACAAATCTATTATTTCAAATTACATATCCATCAACAAGGGTAAGTCGTGAGGTGAGCGAACATAGGCAAGCCATGAGGCGAGCAATGAATGGCAACCATTGTTCACAAGCAAAAAATGTTTCTAATTAGGGCTCTGTTTCCTTATGATTTACTCGACGATGAATGAGGCTAGTGAAGAGAGGCGAGCAACGATCAGGGTGAGTGTCAAGCGTTAAGTGGCCAGCAGGGCAAAGGGCAGGTGGCGAGCAGCGCGAGCACTGAGTGGCAAGTACTAAGCAGGGCGAGTGTCGTATAGCGAGCAGGGTGAGGTTGAAGAGGATAAAGAAGAAACAATAGGACAAAAAAGAAAGGAGAACAAGAGTACTATAGGAGGAGTAAGCCATTTGATGCCCTTTAATGTCGTTCAACGCCATTTAAGTTAGGGTTTGCTCTTTATAATAGATATAAGAATGTTATATATAATATATAATATATAATATATTTAAATTATATGATATATATAATCATGGTTGGTTTGGGTTAAACTAATCCTAAACTCCTAGGATTGAGGATTAACCCACATAGTGTTAGTCCAAGGATTCCAAGACCAAGAATTGACCCAATCTCTCTAGGAATTGGACTAGGACCGTTAAGGTTAGGCTAGTCCAAGGTTGGTCCAAGGTTGACTTTAGACCGATGTTCATCCCTAGTTGCCACCATTGAGGATTCCCCTAATAGCTCATCTATTACTCTATTTTCAAAGGATCGATGTTCTATTTTTTTAAGAATTTGGCAATTCCATCTCCTATGTCCTAGCACTTCTGCTCAGTCTATGACTCGATGTACTTTTGATTCATGGTTCTTTGGGTCTACCTGTTGCAATCACATGACTTCAAACTCCACTTTGTTTAATTAAAAGTCATTTATGAAGCATCTAATATTTGTACAATTTATATAACTCATAGATGATAATTAGTCATACTAGAAAATTTCCATGTCCACATTGTTATTATATAACACTTTCATTGTTCCTAAACCCTCCTTAAACTAGATATTTGTGGGATAATTTGGTGAACTTGGTCTTGACGTTCACGTCTCTTCTAATGATTGTGACATGCAAAATCTACGAATGAGACAATAATTGGAACATGCTATGAAGTGAGACACTAATTTGAGCTTATCTCTTTTAAGCTTTTGAACGCTCTTGTTAATTGTGCTACTAATTGTGCTACTACGGTATCATCAAAACTTGGTAGTTTTGTTTGGGTCATGCTCTTCTTCTTCTTCTTTCCCCCTAGGTTAAGTCCTTTGATTTTTATAGGTAATTTATATTCTATTGACAACAAACATTTTGATTGCTTGCCATATAAGTGGGAAAACATTATGCTTTGCCATTTGATCTAGGTGAATCAATTTCTTATGCTTCCAGTGATTTAATTCATTCTAACAATTGAGGCCCATCTCTACTCCCATTATGAGAAGATCTCGCTAATTTGTGATTTTTGTGGTTCTCACTATGCATGCCTTTATCGTATGAAAATCTATTTGAATTTTGTTGTCATGACCAAAACAAAATTTTCTTAAGATATCAAAAAAAAAAAAATTATATTGATAACGTCTTGAAACATAGCTTCATGGAGAATCTCAAAATTATTTTTCAAAATACTACTATCATTCATCATTTTTATCTAGGAACTTCCCAACAAAACAGTTGAATAGAATGGAAATATAGGCATATCTTAGATGTTGTATGCACTCTTCTAATCTTACACTCTTAGACTCTTAAAGATGACACACTTGTGTGGACACCCAAATTTTTGTCGACATTTTAAAATATTCATTTATCTTGCAAAAATATATAAAGTTATAAAAAAGATACAAAAAATGAAAAAAAAAAAAAAAAAAAATGAAATCAAGATGAATAAAAATCGAATGGACCGGCATGCCTGACACACTTGGCGCAACCTTCGGCCCTCACCCCTAAAATACTTCTTCTTTGGCCCATCCTTTCTTTTATTTTCCCAGCCCATTTCTTTTATTTTTTCAAAGCCCTAGCCCATATCATTTCTTGCTTCTTGAGCGCAACTCACGCCTGTGATGCAAGAAGGGGGACGGTCCTTGACCGTGACCAAATGAAAGCTGTGAGCATGCGCCCGCCAGCGAGGGAGGAGCGACGGAGAGGTGACGGGAGCTTGTCCGAACCTTCTAGGATGGTGGGGTGGCAAGGCTAAAGAAAAATATTCCCCGATGAGGCAAGGGGTGCTTGTCGATCGCTCGAGGATATACATAAGCAGGGTGCGTCGAGCGTTGGAGAGGAGGACGGGGGAAGGCTCGACGGTTTTGGCAAAAACCAGATCGCAAAGGATGAGATCTTTTCTTTTTGCTGAAACCAGAATCGTGTAGGGAGAGAGCGAGTTTTCTGAGGAGCTGAGGAAGGGGTTCGCCCGAGTTCATCTCGAGCCCCGCCTGGTTACCGTCGGTCACCGCACCTGTTCGTGGTCGAGCGACAAGCACCATCAAGCGTGACAGTTCGCCGGAGGAAGGGAGGAGTGCCGGCCGTTTCTTGAGCTTTGATGACGTACAAGTGGCAGCGGCGACACCATTTCTGGCTAGGTAGGGATCACGCTTCCTTCGGGCGTTCGTTTTTTTTTTGCTTCGTGCTATTCGGGATTCTAGGATATTGAATTCAGTTGATGAACTCAGTGTTTGAGCATGTGAAACTGAAATAGGTTAGTGATGGATGATGACGTTTAGAGCATGATAGGTTAAGTTTTGGCAGGAAATGGTGTTGGTTCCGAGTTGAAAACTCAAATTTCGCATCTTTATATCATGTGTTTGCTAAAATGTCTAAAAGAAGACCGAAAAGTTCCCATATTCACGCTCTAATAGATTGCTTTTTTTTTTATTTTATGAAATCTTGATGAAACAAAGCCATTTTTTTGCTAGTAATGGTGTTTTAAGTCTGGGTGCATCGTTTTTAGGCTAGAATTCGTTTAGAAACCGAACTGGAATGCTATTGTGAAATCTGCATATCACATGTTCGATAAAATGTCTGAGAGAGGGTCGAATCCCGTTCAGCGTTGAATCTCGAGAAAGACTTCTTTTTCTCTTGTGTTGTTTGAATCTTGTCTACTTTTCGGGTTTTTTCTATTTGTTTTCATGCGATTTCGTGGAATCAATCGGTTGTCATCGAGTTGGCTGTGATCCCTCCCTCTCCACCGGAGCTACTCTTCCTCACCGGCGAAGTTTACAATTCGAAACTATTCTAGTTAGCATTTCTCTCCACTTTAAATGTATTCGTGAATGTTAGCCTGCTGAATATGCTAGTGTTGAAAGTGTAGTTCTCGATTGGATGTTTTCGTTTTGTGGTTGCTGGAATGGTTGATCGGAAGTGATGATCACCAGGCGAGACGGACGACCGGTGGTTGGTGGCGGTTTGGCGGTGACGTGGGCGCTGGTGATGACATGGCAACAACGGATGGTAGCAGCGTCGAGTGTTCTTGGTTCTGGAAAAAGCGCTGCAGGCGTGATGGAGCTTTCGGGGAAGGAGGAGGAGCACGTCTGAGGTTGAAGAAGTGTAGAGGAAGAAGACAAAATAGGGAAGAAGACAAAAAGGGAGAGAATAAAGGAAGTTAAGAAAATCATTAAAAATAAAGAAAAATCGAAAATTTTCTTTTTTAAATTTGACCAGGTCGAGTCCAGGTTTTTGGGTTGGGTCAACGGGCTGGATCGAGTAAACCCCATCTGATTCTGTTTCCTGAATATGAGCCTAAAATACATTCATTTTCCAATAAGAGTATGAAGTAAACATTATTTTAAATAAGGGTTCAAAGTGCTTTCATTTTCACAAATAATAGTCTGAAGTGGATTTTGTTTCAAGTTTCAAGTAAATGTTTGAACTCATTGTTTGGTGAAAGGCAATTTCGTCTCGTAAAATTTTTCCCCTTTTTTTCATCACATACTTAAAAAAAACACAAAAGGAAGGGCTCTCTCTTGTCTTTGGTCGCCACCCCATCGCTAGTGGGGCGACAATGATGGTCAACAAGGTCATTGGCACTTGCGCAAGGGCCGATAACCCTCATCGACTAGAGGTCCTCAATAGAGTGGGGAGAGGGTAGCAACCCTCTCCCACCTTTGGCGAGGGTCGCTAATGCTTGGGCGAGGGCCATCGGAATTTTTTTTGGTTAGCGAGCCGGCAAAACTAGGCCCTTATTTAAAATAGTTATAACCATTTCAAGCTTTTCTTTGATACTGATATGGACAATTCATGTCCTTATTTAAAAAAGATCTCTTACTTGAGAAAACGAGGACATTTCGGCCTCTTATTTGAAAATTTCATTGATAATAACAAATAATAAAATAAAATCATAAAAAAGTAAAATAAAAAATTAAACTTTTTAAGAAATAATAAAAATCTTAGAAAATTCAAAAATCAATAAAAAGAATTAAATCATTTAAAAAATTCCGAAAATGTATATGAAAAATTTAAAAATTAGGAAAAACATTAAAAAAATTTAAAAATTAGGAAATTCATAAAAATTTAGAAAATTCATAAATCATAAAAAATTTAGAAGATTTAGACAATTGTTAAAAATAGAAAATCTAGAAAATAATTTTATTTTTTTAAAATAATTATAATTAAAAAATGGAAAACCCTTAAAAATTAAAACGTAAAATTAGACAAACCTTTGGGGCTTTATAATATGGTTCTTCTTTTAGAATAAAGCTACTGTTGCTGTCGTCGCTGCCACTACTATCACATTGGCTAAGGCCCCATTTGGGAATGGGAATGGTGGGCAGTCTATGTATAAGCTGGTGGAGTAGTTTATGAATCTAAAGCCGCCAAAGTTCATTGGAGCTGGCGACCCTGAGGTTGCAACCTAGTTTCGAGAATTGGAGAAGGCCTTCGCAGTCGTCTATCAGCTCTAGAGTAATGCAAGTAAGTGGTGGGAAGCCACGGATAGAAAGGTGTTTTCTGAAGGTATGGTCCTGGAGTTGGATACCTTTGTTAAGGCTTTCTACAGAAAGTACTTCTCAGACTATGCTCGGGAACAAAAGATAGCTAAGTTCTAGCACCTCCATCAAAACCAGGTGACCGTGGATCAATATGAGGCAAAGTTCACCAAGTTCTTGAAGTACGCACTGAGGTTGATGGGGAACCCGGTGCACAAAGGGAAGAGGTTCAGAGAAGGTTTGAAACCGAAGATTAAGGACTAACCGGTACCCCTGAATCTCAAGGATTATGATGAGCAATATGAGAGGGCCTAGTTGATTGAGAGAAACATAAATGAACAGGTAGCCGTATCTAGGTCGTAGTTTGCGCTAAGTAGAAACAACAATCAGTTTAGGAAGAGACTGATGATAAGAGGAAAGTATAGACTTAATTATGCTGGCAATGTTTGATTTTGATATGATTATTTGTATGGATTGGCTCACCAAGCAATGAGTTACAATTGACTATCTTATCGTAAAACGATTCAGTTTAACTCGTTAGCGGGTGATAGTTTCAAGTTTGTTAGGAATCGAGGATGACCCTTGACTATTTTAATTTCATTGCTTAAGGTGACCCGACTGTTGGATATGGGTTGCCAGGGTTATCTGGCGATCATGCTTCTCAAGGTAATGCACTAGGACAAATAAATTCTTTATCCAACAACTCTTGCCTCTGCACCTTTAGCTCATATAGCTCTTTTAACTTTGACAACGCCATATAGTAAGGATGGTTCGTTGTGCTTTTGTATCGACTATTGGCAACTCAATCAAGTGACAATCAAGAACAAGTATCCGTTGCTAAGGATCGATGACTTGTTTGATCAACCACAAGGAGTTTTGGTATTTTCCAAGATTGACCCGAGGATAGATTACCTTCAGTTGAGAATTAAGAAGGATGATATATTGAAGATGGCATTTCGTACGCATTATGGTCATTATGAGTTCACCATGATGCCGTTTGTTCTTACCAATGCCCTGGCTGCTTTCATAGACTTGATAAATCGAGTGTTTAAGGAGTACTCAGACCAGTTCGCGATTGTGTTCATCAATGACATCTTGGTGTACTCAAAGAGTCCAGAGGAACATGAACAACACTTAATGATGATTTTTAACACCTAGTTTTATTTTCAAGCACATAAAAAAACTGATTTAAAAAAATCAAAAAAAGAAGAAATAATAAAAATTAAAAATAGAAAGAAAAAAAAAGCATGGAAGGGGCCGGGTCGAATCTTGCCTTGGCCTAGCCCATGCTGCCTTCTCCCTCCTCCATCTTCTCGCGTGAAACCCTAGAAGGAGGTGGGTTCGGCAAAAAGAGGAGGAAAAGAGGCAAAGGAAGAAATAGAGAGAGAGAGAGAGAGAGCTCAAGAAGAGGGAGCCGTGCCACCGCCACCGTTGTCGACAAGCCACCCAATCGACGCCATGCACCGCTATCTTCCCCGGAACCCAAATCTGAAGAAACGGAGGGGAGGAGGGTAGCGGTGGTGCTGCTCAATGCCATTTAAGCCGTTGCCCTCCTTGCCGCCTCAACTCGACGCCAGCCGAGCCACTGCACTCCCTCCTGCTGCCCTTCGACAGTCGTTGCCCTCCGAGCCCGATGTCGTTCGAGCTCCTGCCGTCCGATTCCCTACACCCAATGCCGTCACTGCCAATGCCAGCAGCCACAGCACCCATCGCCTCTACTCCTGACGCCAAGCCAACCGAGACTAGAGGGAGAGGGAGGATGAACTCGAAGCCTCTCAGACCCGAAGATCTGAGGCAGGGGAGTCGGCTAAAGGCCCAGATCTGGGAGTAGATCAAGCTCCGCCGCATCACCAGGCTGGCCGCCACCGCCATCCAGCTCCAGACACCGTCCAAGCCTCACCCGCTTCTTCACCCGAGTTGCAAAGCCACTGTAGCCCGTGTTGTCACTTGCCCATCGCCGCCCATCCTCGCAAAATTTTATGTTGATTTATTAGATGAAATTATGCATAATTATGACTATCTGAGCTTGTAATGCAATGTTGTTTATTGCCCAAATCATGAATTTAAATGCTATTTTTAAAGAATGTTTATTTGAAAAGAAAATGACAAACTTCGAGGTGCCATGTTTGGACGCCATGTTTTATGTGCTAAATAGGACAATGAGATTTTAAAATGAAAGCATGCATTATTTAGTAGGTTGATCTTAAGTATGTGACCACACGTAATTATTTTACCAGAATTTTTAAATATAAAGATTTTCCGAGGTTTGCTATTTAAGCATGGCTTTTTTTATACTAGGCTAATTGACGGTGGATAAGAATTGGCTTGAGTGTTGGCATGCTTGTGTGGTTACTTAATTAAACCAATCACCTAACAGAAGTTTGGGGATATTGCCCGATTTTTTCGAATGCCCGACGGAGGTTGGGATGCCGAGTCACAATTGATGCTGGACCGATACTTCTTATGGAATATCGTCTAGGTAGGTGTTCCAGATGATGTTGTGCCCGATAGGGCGGAATGATACCTGATTATGCTGGAAGGCCGCCAACTCGTGTGTTTGCCGTAGCCCGAGGGATCATAATAATCGGAACATATGTGAATGATCATGATGCATTGCACCTGATTATGGGGTAAAACTGTGAGGTATGATATAAGATAGGCCAAAATGAGTTTTACCTTATAATTGGGACCCGTGTGGATATTTGATATATGAAAGTTATATGTTCTGATTGTTGATTATGTTTATTGCATTAATGTTGGTATATATGATGTACTAATATGCAGGGGTGTGCCAAGGTGAGATAAGTTTGTATGCCATTGCATGTTTAGGTCACCTCCAAGACGAATTTGTGTTCTACTCGGGGCTTAGGCTGCTAACTCGCTGAGATTTATATTTCACCCCATTGTCACTAAATATTTTTAGGCCCGTAGTATGGAGAACCGCTACGTGCGAGGTTTGGGGTCTTGATGGACCAAGATGCGGGTGTGCCAGGTGTCACTTTTGGTTAGCCTTATTGTTAGTGAAGTTTAGATTAACCTTGACCCTACAGGTTTTTGAGATGATTGGTAAAGAGTGGCCGTAGAAAGGCTTATAATTATTAAACTTCCTAGGATTAACAGTTTATAAATTACAGTGTTGTTTTAGAATGGTTGATATGCTTACTATCTCTATTATTTAATGCTTTGATTGGGTGGTTTATAAATTGCTGCCGCACGCATTTAATCAAAAAATAAAAAGAATGGGTCGGTGACGCATCCTGAGACATCGCAATTTTAATTAACCGTAGAGGGATATTCGCGCACTCAAGGTTCGGGACGTGACTTTGATATCCTGGTAAACACATACTAAGGTGAAAAACCCAACAAGATGCAAGTTAAAATCTAGCAGATGTAGAGGTAGATACTTGCTCGCTGGCATTGGTCAACTCTAGCCAGAAGCAATGCTTTGGACTGTGCCATTTGATTAGTCTATAGAAATTGGCTTTCCCAAAAGGGCTCCTTAATTTACATAGCTCAGTTTTGCCACCCTAATTGTGCCTCTCTTTGCCTTTCAAATCATATCATGAAGAGAAACAGAAGGCTTGAAACCTTACTCCACCATGGCATTAAGTGAATCAGCTATTCCTTCCCACTTGCGATCCTTGTAGAGAATAGAGAACCTCAACAGTTCAGCTATAGCTGCCAAAGTTAGGAACCATTCCTTTCTTGCCCTTATATGGAAACTAACTCAGGGCCCTATACGAGCTATCCTCCTTGTAGTATCCATTGATCGGTGTGCTGTATATTGCGTAATTGGCCTCTATGCATTCATCATGGATCGACTTAAACATCTTCTATGCTTCCTTCATATGGCCTTTTAGGCACAACCCTTGCACTAAAACACCGTATGTGTGCACATCAAGAGTGAATCTAGCCTTCTGCAAAGATGAATAGATGTCGAATCCTTTCTCCATGTCGTCTGATCGTACGTAGGCACTAACTAGAATAGTATGGGTCACTTTAGAAAGAGAGATGCCTCTCTCCCCCATCTCCTTCAGCAAATTTGTCATGGCAACCAAATTCTAGGCTCTAGCATATCTAGCATTCAAAGTGTGTCGTATGTAACCAACATGGGGAGTGAACACTTGACTTTAGCTGATCAAATAAGCTGAAAGTGTGACATTCTAAATTTTCGACCTTGTTTCGATTAAATGAAATGGGCTTTTTATTGACAAGCCTGTGGTTCTTTTTCTCTGAATTGGCCACTCACGAGATAACTAATTTATCTAGTAAAGCCGTTAAGGAATATAAACACGATAGACTTAAGAATTCGATCAGAAATCGACTGTTCGACCGTGCTAATCTGCAAGGGTCAATACGACCCCGCTAAAATCGATTAGAGATCGAAGATAGGTCGATTCGACAGAGGCATGTAATTAAATTGAATCACCTAATTGCAAAATTCACGTCGAACGACATTAAATTGATTTTTTTGTCGATTATGTACTCAATGTCCGTAATTGAAACCTTGAGATTTTCACGATAATCGAGAGTCGCCTATGAGTCAGAGATGCACAATGTGGATCGAAAATAATCAACCACAGGTCAAACATGTTAAAAATTTCTAAAAGCTATTCGGTAGGTTAGGTTACGTTAAAATCACGTCTAATTAAAATTAACCACAAAATTAAACCCGGTATCAGGAATTGAAAGTTTGAGCATGTCACGATTTATTTTTAGGACGTTGACTCATCCTTTGAAGAATTTTTGGCAAGCCCGGAATTTTGGTGGAAATTCAAAATTAGACAATTTAAAGTGTGGAAATTCGGAGGGGCATTTTCAAGAGAAATTTTGGCATTCAAAATGGATTGAATTGTGGAAGAAATTATGGAATTTGGTTAGGGCTTCCTCCTCAGCAAATTTGGCCATGAAATTGAAGTTATTTGGTGTGAAATTGAGTTAATTTGGTGAAGGAATGCATGAAATTCGTAGGCTTGTGGGGGCTGCAACATTTGGCCATCAAACTTGGCTTGTTTGAGAAGATTTAGAGGGGAAATGGCTGCTGGATAGGGCTGAAGCTTGTGGGGCTTTGCACTTGAGTTTTTGGGATATTTTCCCTTGACTTTGAGGCCTCTTGTCCCCTTTCCACTAGCAGCAGCTTCTTCTTCTTCTTCTTCCTCTTCACTTCATCTTCCTCAATCTCCATTTTCAGAGCACAAACCAGCCAGCCCCTCACTAAAGTCGCCAGCCCTCCGTCATCCGTCCAAGTCGTCCGTCGTGCTGGTTGAACGCCGTGAGCCAAGTCCCCGCGTTTAAGCTCCCCCGTGCCCGAGCCTACTGTCCGCCCAAGCCGACCGCGTCCGTAGCCGCGCTCCCCTGGCCGCCCGTCATTGGTCCCTGCTCAGCCACCGTCTCGACCATGCCACCTATTCGTCGTCTCCAATTCCCTCAGCCAAACTAGCCAGCCCAAGCTTAGCCCATTCTAGCCACCGTAGCCCTTGGACCAGCCCAAAACAGAACCAAACTCACAGCTTGAGCTGTGAGCTTTATAGGCCGCTTTTGAGCCCTTCTAAGCCTCTTTTGGTGTCGCCTAGACCCAAGTTGTGGTTGTCGTCGTGCCGTCACTGTGAACCACTTTTTGAGCTAAATCAGTGAGTTTAGCTCCTAATATCTAATTAGGGTGCTAATTACATTTAAAGGTGAATTAATGGCTAATTAATTGATTAATTAGGCTAATTAGGATTAGTGATATTTAGTTAGCTTAGTTAGATTAGTTATGACTATTTGGTTAGTTCAATAGGTGGTTAGATAGTTAGTTAGTTCAATTAGTTAGATTAATTAGTTAGTGAGTAGATTAATTTAATTAGTGCACTTAGGTGGTTAGTTTAATTGAGTGTTTTAATTTAAATATTTTGCAATTTATTTTATTAAATGCAATTTATTTAATTATTTATTAATTAATTATACCGGAATAGCCGGTTATCAGAATTTTGTGCCGATCGTCATGGTTGTATTGGTTTGTGTAATTGAGTGCTAATTTATGCAATTAAATGCTGGTTGATGAATTTTGATTTATTATTTCAAAAATATGAATTTTTGGTATTTAATTAGAAAATACCGGGTGTCGGGTTTTGACACCAAAAATGTTTTTAGGTACTATATAAAATCATGGGATTTTGAAAGAGAAGATATCACGTTTTATGGTTCAATTCGATTGTGTACCCATGCACAAATATTTTACCAAGTGCTTTTAATATGAAGAAAATAGGCCAAGCACATTATTTAAATTAAGGCATTTAAGTGGAAAGCACGATGTCCTTGGTCGAGATTGGATGTGCGTGTGATCTTTATGAGAACCCGTCATGAGCATTTACGCCGAACGATACTCCATCGGGAATGCCCTTGTCAACGGATGCTAGTTGTAGTGGAGGTTGGGCCGATGCTCTTTCAGGAATGTCGTTTAGATGTAGATGTTGTTGTGCCCGACGAAGCGGAACGACACTCGGTTATGCCAGATGACCACCGACTGTTGAGTTGGCCATGGCCATTAGGTCGTAATTAATTGGAACGCTTGAATGAGTGAGACCGCGTATGATTATGGGACAAAATTGTGTGGCACGGAATGAGACATGTCATAACGATTTGGCCTTATAATCGGGACCCATGTGATTGATTGAGACATGAATTGAAGTGTTCCAATTATTGAGTGCATTTACTGTATACATATGTTATATGAGATGTACTAACGTGTAGGAAGGTGCTAAGGCGAGGTAAGTCTTATATGATGTGTGTATAGATTACCTCTAGGTTAATTATCTTCCTATTCGGGGTTCAGGATGTAGACTCGCTAAGACATCATCTCACCCTGTCGTAGTTTAAATTTTTACATGTCCTTAGATTGAGGTGTGCCCAGTTTGTTTTGGGTGGCCGTGAGAGGCCAATACCGAGTGTACCATCTTCCCTGTCCTTGGGAATCCCTAGACCCGCAAGCTCATCGTGACCACAATCTAGGTCAATGAGGGCCAACCTCAATAGATACCTCATCGATTCAAAGCGTGGTTTCGTCATGGGCCTAACGGGGTCCGGGAGGGTCCCTTGGATGGTTTCGACGGACTTGCCATCGAGGGTGAGGGTGAGGTGGTACTCGACCCTGTCGTGGATGCCGATGTCATAGCTGATATCACGGCGAACGAGTTGCCCGAGGCTGACGAGTTCGAAGTAGAGGTGGTAGCTGACCCTCTAGACCTCGACATTTATAATGGTGTCGTGATAGACTCGGATCCTAAGTAGGAGGGTCTTGGGACAGGGTTAGCCTAGTAGTTTCTTTCGAGATAGACATTATGTGTATAAACTTGGCGTGTTTATAAAGTGTGGTTTGTTTAAATTGAGTGTCCTGTTTTTCTATCACATGTTTGCTTGTTGTCTGGAGATTGATTAAATCCGCTTCCACATGTGTATAAAATGAATGGGTCGGTGACGCGTTCTGGGAACGTCGCAATTTGATCGACCACTGAGGGATGTGTGCGCAATTAAGGTTCGGGGCGTGACAGAAAGCTTTATCCAACTTTCCCCAATTACAAAATCAATGTATGAGTGTGTTAAATGTAGTGCCACTCCTGTTCATGAAGTCCACCAACCTCTCAGACTTCCCAAACTACGGAGTCATGGCTCAGACCCCTAATGAGAATATTGAATGTAACAGCACTATAGATGATCCCTTGCTCGCGCATTTCATTGAAACAGTTCAAAGGCCCTGTTTACATCACCTCTCTTGCAAAGCACGTTGATCATGAGATTGCAAGTATGAACACTCGGAGCAACCCCACTAAGCTTCATCTTTCGGTACAACTCGAACCATCTCCCGTCTTGCCTTTTCTCAAATACCCATCAAGCAACACTCTGTAGGTTTTGCGTTTGGCAACTAAACCCAACTCACTCATCTCCTAGAACAATTCTCCGCTCTTTTGACATCGCCATGTTTTCAACAGCCATCAGTCAAGACCATGTATACGTAAGCCACAAGTTCATCTCCTTCAACCGAGCAAAAATCTCGAAAGCCCGGTCCAAGGGACCAGCTTCGCAACAGCTGTTCGCCATAATTCCGAGACTCCACTCGGTTAAGATTCTGACTTTGGCCGTGAAATCATTGAACAGACGCCACACCTTATCAAACGAGCCCGACTGAATGAGAGAACTCAGCGGATTGTTGAAGGTGCTCCAATCAGGGACGAGTCTATTTTTCGCCATTCGGGTCAAAACTCATGGACTCGCTCCATCGATGGAGATTGCAAAAGGGTGAGAAGGATTATTTGTGAAGAACAGCATTGACGGGGATTGAATTGAACTAAGTTCTCGTTGGGTTGGGAAATGCGACCAATTGAAGGTGTCAAGTGACGGAAATTTCACCATTTTTGGAGCGACAGTGAGAGCTTGGCAGGTTTCTTCTCTCTATCTTTCCCTTTAATTTCAATTGTCAATTGTTGTCAAGTTCTATGGAATGCAAGATTCCATAACTTACCTCTGAATAAGACTTTGGCCATCTTTCATCAGCCCTGAGACAACACCATGATCTATGAAAAGTCACCTTGCACTATCGAAACTAACTTAGCAACCCACGTTAAGAATGATACGATCAGATTGAGGAAATTACTGTCACAGGACAAAATCTCGTTTCGTTTTTCCTATGCAGACACCATATGGACAATTAAAACTGTCTATAGTAATCTCTTGCTCTCAACTCACATCTCTTGCTCGCACAACCAGCTTCAAAAGCTGTTAAAGAATAGCAAACTTTTGCACCTTCAAATGCAGATAATTTGCTACTAGGTGCAGAAGAAGTTTGGCCAGCTCCTTCTCTGAATCAATAACCGCACCAATTTGAATATCATTCTGGACTACAAAAAGAGAACTTTTCTCTCAACCAATCAACTTGCACGTTTGATGTGGTGTTTACAAACCAAAGAATGTTAAATCACTGAAAGAAGCAAGAAAAATTTCTCGGGAACCAAGGGCTGAATGACCCTGAGGGAATCAATTGTGAACTGGTTCAAGTGGGTCATGCTTAGTCACTTTGCAACGAAAAGATCAATTCGACGATAGGAAACCCACATACGGATCAGCGAAAGCAGCATCATTACCAGGACGTGAGAACACAATCTGCATCCAAAGTTCATTGAAAATTACACTTTGAAAACGAAAAAAAATGCGTTTGTAATCTGCACTAGTGTATTATTTTTGTTTACAACTTGACCATAGTGAAAGCAGACTTCTCCCATCAAGAGGAAAGAAAGTACTACTACTTAAAATAATGAGGCATTACCTGATAATTTCCAAGGGTGTGCGACTTAAAACCAGCTGCGCAATAGTCGAAGTAGTATTCCCATGTCCTTATGAACTCTTCATTGAATCCCAGAGCCAATATTTTCCTGCAAAAGGAGAAAACTGTCATGAATGACTACTAAACTGGGAGAAATTGTACCAAAGTGTTGCAGCATCGTGTCACTAGTCACCTCTTTTTCTCCAGGAAGTTCTTCCTCCAACACTGAAGCGTTTGGTAGTAATGGATGCCTATGTTGTCCAGATGCTCCACGCTGTAGTGGAAGGCCTCTTGGTGAATAAAAGAAGTGAAGAAGAACAGAGAAACTTATGGGCTTAATGTTAAGCAATTGTACCAAAGTCGGGATGCGGACGCCATAGCTGATGTTATCCTGCTTAACGAAGGCAGGCAACCACCAGGGAAGATATACTCTTTCATGAAGCTAGAACTTCGCCTGTGTTCGTCGTACCGCTCATCGGGTATGGATGTGAACTAGTGGAATTTAACACACCAGTGAGAAAATAAGCACATCCTTTACTTATGAAACAATAGTTAGAGCCATAAAACTGGTGTATGTTACATGCCTGTAGCACAAGAAGTCCGTTTTTGGCTAGCACTGATTCACAACAGCTGAAGAACTCCTCCATGTATTCATGGCCGACTGCTTCTATCATCTCGCTGTGATTCCATTCCATCTAGAGTGAGTCTTTTAAGCATTTTTTTTGGTCATTTTAACCATATTATGAAAAGACAAACTCACCAGGAAATGATCCTGTCATATTTGTAGGTACTTGGCAATTGGCGATAATCACAAAGAAGAAATTTGATGCGGTCCTGCATCAAAGGAAATACATTATCTCTTGAACCAAATAAAGTAATTTTTTCAAGTACCAAATGCAGGCAGATTGGATACCTGAAGGCCTGCTTCTTTCACTCTTGATTCAGCATACTTCAGTTGCTCTTTTGACAAAGTAATGCCCGTGTATTTGCATCCAGTTTGCCTGACAACTTCAATGGCAAAGCTTCCCCAACCGCAGCCGATTTCAAGAACTTCATGTGTCTTTTCAATTCTTGCCTACATTTTGATAAGGCAAAAGTATTAGCCACAAAACAGTCAAAGGGTAACCGTCAAGCAGCCCAACTAATAGCAAATCAAACTTACTTTTTTAATCAAAAGACAGATCTTTCTCATCTGGGCCACCTTTAGGTCTTCACCTGCCATCTATCAAATATTTCAACAGGACAAGTATGCATCATTGTTTTGAGCGACTAGACTGCATTCAGATATGGATTTTTTATTCACTCTGGCTTCTAAAGCACATATTCAGCAGCGGAAATATAAAAACACAGTTGTGGTTGCTGACCTTGAATACTGCGCATGAGTATGTCATAGTCTCATCCAAGAACAGCGAAAAAAGTTCATTACTCTGCCAACATGACGAAATGGAAATCCTAGCATTACATCATATCATATGCACAAGGACGATCCTGCTTTTGATATAAATCATGTTGAGAAATTGACAGTGTATTCTGGTTTGTTCTGATCTGGTTTGTTCTGTTCTCTTGGAACAATGCTAGGAAAAAAGAATAGGAATAAAGTATCTACCAGATCATAATGCCGGGAGATGTTCCTGCGAGCTTGTGTTAAAGTGTTTTGCCTTGATACATGCTTGAAGTAGTACTTAGCCGAAGCAATACCAGCTGTTAATAGCATTGGTGTCCACCAACCCCTAATAAAAAATGGGCATTCACTGGTTTAGTATCTTTAATACAATCGTACAAAGTCAAAAACATTTTGTTCCAATTAGTAATGAATTATGTACCTTTTCTTACTTAATTTCGAGATGGTAGTATCAGAATCTCTGTTGGCTATGAGAATCTGCAATTTTCCATATTCTTGACAGGCGATTAAGCATTTGAAAAACTCAAAAGGATACAGCATTGAAAAATGAAGTCCATTTAATGAAGAAAAAACCTGAAAAAGATTTAGAAGACCCCCATCTTTATCTACAAAAGAAAAATCACCATTTATGTACGCATCTGCCAGGCCTAGATCAGCCTGAGTCATCACCTGAAAAACCAAAAAATTCTCTATTAAGACACAAAAGGGTCTCAGCCGGGAAAAACAAAAACTGCACTTCATCCGTAAGAGGGTCCTGAATTTCTGATTCAGTGTGCACAGAAGTTGCACATAAAGATAGAACGATACCTTCCAGTAAAACTGTGGACTGTGGATCCTCAAAGTAACAATTAGAGGACATCTTTTTGTGGTTCCCTTGAATGTAAACATTGTGCCTCCTTCCTCTAATAAACTGCCACTCAAGAAAGCACAATTATCACTATGTAATTTTCAATATGTTCCCCTAAACCGTGAGTCAATAAGAACATTTTACATTTTTGAGTATCACTGTTATTGACAAGTAAACTCACAAATTCTGATTCTGAGGACTAACTAATATGCAGAAGTGGACCACAACAAAGTAGCAATGGATATGACGTTAAAGATGAGAAGATGTTGACTCAGAGCAATGACGGTTAATAGTTCTGAAGATCCACATAAGACAAGGAGATATGTACACTACCAGCCAATAGTTATCATGATAAGTAGTAGTATACTCACATTAACGATCCTGTGGAAATATAACGACCAAGAAATCTAGTAACAAAAAGGCGTGCCCCCATTTCCATGAGTGAAGGAACCATATGTTGAGGATTCTCAAGAACAAAATGACTTTGTCCAATCACTCCATGTGCAGCAGCCATGCCAGCCTGCAAATAAGTCCCTTGACTTAAGATTCGCATATACAACTTGCCCACAGAGAGAGAGAGAGAGAGAGAGAGAGAGAGAGAGAGAGAGAGAGAGTCTATACCTTCAATCCATCCTCATGGAAGCCATATCCTGAAAGAAGAATAAAAACTCAAGTTGGTAATGAAATACGACCTGAGTCCAAGAATTAAAAAATTCTTTCTACCAAAAGATTCAAATCACAGCAATTTTATGAGCAAAGACCACACAAAATTGACTCGTCAATTAGGCATAACTTAGGACTACCCCTCATTCAAAAATTAACCTCAAGAAATATGGCAAGAACCTTGTAGAAGTATTCTTTATCACATGCCCAGAAATAAATGATACTCTCAGTGTTGTTACAAAAACAATCACTAGTGCTAATATAGAAATTTCAAAGGCTCACCCTGGTATGCTCCGCAGAACCAAATTCCTCTTTTTCCTTGGATCTGATCTAGCTCTTGTGAAGCTTTCGATGCAGCAACAGATGGAATTGGATGGCCAGTGCACCACTTAAGCAAAGTGTTTTGTGGTTCTCGTGAAGGATTGAGAGTCACAAGAAATGGCAAATCCTTCTGATCAAGGTTCTGCAAATTTTCACAGGCCCCATTAAAGAAAAAAGGATCATTCATGCTGAAACTGGTGCCAGCAGAAAGGGAGTTCTAGAGGCAGTCAAACCACGGAAATTGTCAACGTGTTGAGGAATGCACCTCACGAAGATGCTACGTTGCTTAAATTTTTAGTGGGCATCAACAACTTTTATGCATATCAACCAAGTACTATTTAGTGTAGTTTATGCACTCCATGACAACTGCAAGTTTCACTTCTTTTATTTTAAGGTGATATGTAGCACGAGTTTGTAGTGCAACAGATCCCGAAGGGAACAGCAGAATCAGAAATAAAATCAGCAAAGCACAGTTGCCATACCTGAAGCACATCGAGCCAGTATGTCAAGCACACTTTATTTTCAGTACTCCCCAGAAAATTCCACGCACTCCACGCTGCTGGGTTTTTGGGCATGAAAGTTTTGTCATGATGAAGATAAATGTCGCTGCCAAAAGAAAAATGTACCAATGGTTTTGCACTCTGTAGTAGATATAAAAAGCAAAAAGAACCTTGCCACTCTCGAAATTTCAATTGAAATTTCCCCAAGCAGAAGACTTAAAGCAGATGCAATTGACAACGACATCACTGTGGACACTATTGTTGCACTCTACATCAACTAACTGCCCTTGTAGACAATTAATTGGATATTTGTAAATACTGGCCACGAAAACATTACATGAAAACGTGCAAGCGACAAATTAACCAATTATACCTGTAGGCATATTGGAATGCACCAAGTACTCTCATCTCATCGTAAGTTGCTTGGTCTCCCAACAATCTCAAGGCATCCGGTGCATGGACAGCTACAATACACTTATCATATAATTCTTCAGAACCATCTCCAGTTAGGACAACGCATCCTGTTCAATCTCCTGTTATCGATAAACTGCAGACTAAAGGGACCAAAACTATAAATTGTCATGATGATTCTTAAATATACCTATGATGACAACATAGTTATTACGCCTATATCGTTTGCTCTAATTCCATGTTATGTGACCAAAACAGTGCAAAAAAGGAGAAGACTACCAACATACATACGCTGATCACTAGTTGAGATGGATCGCACTTTGCAACTTGTTCTTATTTCACACCCTCTACACTCAAGCTCATCTCTGACCTGAATTAACAAATATTTACATTTCAACTCATCAAATTCTTTGTAGGGCTTCCAGAGGAAAAATTACGACCAAGAACGTCCAGTTTTCCATCTTGAACCATTGGATGTCCGAATTATCTTCACCTTATTGACATAAGAATGCGAGCGTCTTCGGACAGTAAGCCACTGAGGGCGGCCAAAAACCTGCAAAGAAACCATGTAAGAATGAACAAAGAGTATGATGACAATAGACTGATAGAGATGGAAGAAAAGATTAGTTGATTAACTTATTCATACAAAATGCTACCGAGATTTGGTTGGTAGGACATCTAAATTTTGAAACACAATTTTTGTCATTTACAATCAATCGCCAACTCTTCTAGAGCCACATGACCTACCTGAAGCAAATGATGATTGCGGCAAAAGGACAGAACCGAGAAGGCTGAAAAGCTCATGACTCCTTTTGAAGAGCAAGACCAGATTGAACCACAAATTGGGATCTATAGAAAAATATAATCAACTGTTAATTCCCGTAGATCTACATTCTATAAACAAGCAAAGGACGGATTTTGTCAGATGAGTTAAAGATCAAGGATATGACAGAGTACAGTAATTCAACAATCTCACAATGTAAGCCCTTTGAAATAATTCAGAGTAACCCCGTGACTTGACAAACTGTCCCAAAGTTTCACTGCGGTCAATGTCAGGATTGCTCTCGAGCCCTTCTAGGTAACTGCAAAGATAAACAGTCAACAAACAGAGTGCCTGCCGGTGATTGTCCGGTCGTACATACAAAAAGGATGCAAGAACTTGAAGATTGGCTTATACATTTTAATGAGTAGGCCCAGCTGGATTACCTTGCAAAGTCTTGTAGGATATGCTACCGTAAGAATGAATATTGACCGTTTTCTCGACAACATTAGATATCTAATCATCTTATCCTGCTATAGAATGCATAGAATGTCCAAAGTTCCCTTTCGAAATATCGGTATCATTGTTCAGATGGTTTGAAATCTCATGGAAACAGTGTAGCATTTTGCCAAAAACTTAGGCTTCAAGAAATCACTCTTTACACTGATGTCATCCGTGATCGATTTAGCAATAACACTTCTTTAATGATATTTCCTACTTCTTATTGGGAAGATTGCAAAAATGATTACCAAGAAATCTTTGGCATAAATGATTATGATCAGTATCATTGTTCTAAGCTACAAGCAAAAGACCTGATTTACCTTAGGACATCCTCCTTAAATTTGATGATTTCTCTGAGCATTTGCCAGAAGTAAGGATTCAACACATTTGACTTTTGGGCAAACAAACTCAAAAGACCATTTTTGCTTCCCCATTCACAACCTTGGCCTTCGTCTAAGCTGACTGAGAATGACATGTCCGATATCTCCATATCCACTCCGAGACTCTCAAACAACTCCATCATATTTGGGTACGTAACCTGCAATAGACTCGGGATTCATGTCGGCATTAGAAGTTTCTCAAGATAAGCGATTCTTTATGAAGAAAATTACTTCTCTACTAAGCCCAAGAACCATGATCTCAAAGTGACAGAATAATAGATTAGTGGCTTCAACTCTCGTACCGATGACGTACTCACCGCATCAATGGTATATTGAATCAATTTATACTCAGAGACAATATTCGATGATTAAAGCTGCCCATAGACATTTCAATGGCCAACAATTTTTTTTTGTGACGTGGCATGTCTTGAGGGTAGAAAACCGATCAATAGCATATGCATCATTGATATTATACATGATAATAAACAAAATCTATCCATGCATACAATAGTTCTGATCACTTCTGTAAGTAGAAAGAAAGAAAATTTCAACTCCCTAAGTTTCTATATGCATTTCAACTCCCTAAGTTTCTATATGCGCGACATGCTTAAATTGCCCGTTTTCTCAATGATTGAAATCAAACTTTCAGGGCCAACACATTTTCCGGCCCAGCCCCAAAATCATGGGCTAGAAAAGAACTAGGCGGGCCATTGTTATGCAGCCCAGCTAGTGGATCTATTTATTCTTATTCTCAGCTGGAAATTGATTGAGACGTTCTATCTTTATGTCTATATTCAGTTTAAGTACGGTCATGCACGTTGCTTTTGTCATGCAACTCCTTTCTCTATAGTACAACTATAAACATAAAAGAAATCTCACTAAAGAATAAAGCAAATCTAACTAGATAAGAACCTGTGTTTTTTTGCAGGTTCTAAAACTTGCCGGATTGGTGAGCCCAGGGAAACACCAAGGCCCTGACCGAGGTCTACTCTAAAGTGTGAGTAGTAAGAAATTATTACCAGGATCTAGTCCAAAAAAAAAAAAAAAAAAAAATTAATGGGTTTCATGTGGGTTCTACGTAAATCCATCCTAAGTTCACTAAAAGATCGCTCGTGGGTGATATTGGTCGAGCCTAGAGCTCTCGTACATTTCGCATGGGTGTTCCCATGATCTTTTCGAAAACCCACCACAAACACCAATAAAAAGGCTAAGATAAGTAGAAGGAGATACATAATAAAAAAATAAAATAAAGAAGTAGGACATAATACGATGCAACTTGTTTCAAATCCAGGAAGAAGATGAAAAACAGACTTAGCTGTGCACTTTCATAGCCATGTCCCCTGTTGCAATGCCGTCCCCACTCCCAACTACCCATTATTAAAAAAAAAAAAAAAAAAAGTAGGAGATAATACGATGCAACTTGTTCCAAATCTAGGAAGAAGATGAAAAACAGGCTTAGCTGTGCACTTTCATAGCCATGTCCCCTGTTGCAATGCCGTCCCCACTCCCCACTACCCATTATTAAAAAAAATAAAAATGTAGGATATAATACGATGCAACTTGTTCCAAATCCAGGAAGAAGATGACAAACAGGCTTAGCTGTGCACTTTCATAGCCATTGTCCCATGTTGCAATGCCGTACCCACTGCCCATTATTTGTTCTCTCATCGAAATTAGAAATAGCATCGGAGAGAAAAATATTGTCATCAATTTTTATTTTTTTTTGGGATTTTTGTCATCAAATTCGAAAGTTACATTTTATGTCTTAGTTTTTTAATCATCGGATTACATTTGACAATTAATTTTCCAAAGTGGTTAGAAAGTCAGGTTTAGAGACAATAATATACACACAAATGAGCATCACATGTTTGAATAATCATTTAAACCTTTTTATGCTAATAATGAAGTATTTGAAACTCTTGAATCACCTCATAGTTTTTAATCAAACATGCCAATCTCCCTTCAACTGATAATAATACATGCTCGTAACATAAACATACCTAAATAGGTAAATTTAATATAAATTTATATTTTAATAAGCGAGACCTCATGTAAATAGGTTGGCTAGTCTAATTAACAAATAACTTGTGATGCTTAAAACAACACATACGCGCACATGTTACTTAAAACAAAAAGTTTCTTTTTTTTAAACATCATCATCATTTGCAATTCTTTTCAAAATGAAATACTTGAATTAAAAAAAATCGAAGAACTACAATGAGACCCAATCATTTTCAGTGCCTGTAATTTTTTTGGTTTTATGGCTGACATTGCGGGGTTGGACCACCCCAACTTTCCTGCGGAAGCCCTTTTCTTTCAATCCACCGTTCTTCATAGAAAACCAAAAATAGTTCCATATCACAATCAATTCTACCCTATTCTCGTACTAATCCTACAATTAGAGTTTGATTGAACTTCTAAAACTAATAGCTTTTTTCCCTTCATGTAAAAGTAATATATTATTCAAATTTTTAAAAACATTATAATCTCCGCTTACCACTACAATAGTATTAAAATGGAAATAAATGGTATGAAGACAACAATAGCGTACCTATCTCGAAAACCATTAATATCTATCTTATGGCACTCCGGTCTTCGGAAAAAGCTTTCCGATATATGGCAAACGGAGAGTATACTTGCAGAATCAGCCCATCTTGTATTTAAGATGAGAGAAAAAAGATACAGAATGTATATGCCACGAAAAAAAACAAAAACAGAAGATTGAAATTAAACCTATGCACGTGTGGAAAGGCACTGCGACTTTCTAAATCTGCACATTGCGCGTTTAGAAAGTTGCCTTTTCTACGGTCTTCGCACCTCCCCAGAACCCCAACCTACAAAGTTACTTGTTGCATTTCTAGAGAAAAGAGGATAAGCAAGGGCGAATTGAGAAATGACGAGGAAGTCATTCTATCTGTCACGAGATGTTTGGCTCCTGACATTTATTGCTCTAAGCAGAGAGGACTAAAAGAAAATGGAGGAAAATGCAGTGGAGATAATGGTGCGCAAATGTAAAAGAAGAAGAGAAGAACGGAAATGGAGAGCTGCAGACTTACACGATTGAAGACCATGAAGCCGAGGCCCAGGTCCACGCCGTCGAATGAGACGGTCTTGGCATGGCCGCCCAAGTAGTCCTCCTTCTCATACACCACCACCTTTGCTCCTCCCCTCGCTGCCTCGTAGGCCGCCACGAGCCCGCTCACGCCACCCCCAATCACCCCCACTTTCATCTTCTTCCCAATCTGTTCTCAATAGATACCCTAATCTCGATTCCAAGGAAATAGGAGGAAAAGAGACCTGTTGAATGAATGCCAATGCAACCTCTCTTCTACGGTTAAGTTGAAAATTTTTCTGCAGTGATTAGGGGCACTCGTGAAAATGCATGGAAGTGGAGCGTGAGGCAAAACAAGAAGGTGGATGATTTTTCGGAAAGGACACACAATGCATAGGGAGGGCGCGAAGAGGAAATCTTTTGAAGGAAATTGTCGATTTTCTTTCTTTCTGGGGATATGAATTCAAGAACTTCCAGTCGAGAAGAAAAATGCTATGTACCCATAATTTTCTCGACAGTTTTCTAAGCACATTCCGAGAAAACTTTATCCCTAGAGAGAGAGAGAGAGAGAAGAGAGAGAGAGAGAGAGAGAGAAGAGGAGGAGGAGGAGGGGGAGGAGAAGACGACGAAAACGTTACCTTAAAAGTGTGTTGCGAGAGAATAGACTAGAGAGAGAAGCCTAGAATCTGTCGGACTGGTACTTGCATTCCCTTAAATATCTCCAGCTACTGGTTCTATCACTCCCCAATGGCAGCTCTCATTCTCATACTCTCTCTCTCTCTCACACACACATTCTGTCAATTACAAAGAATTGAGAAAAGCAATTTTAGAGAGAGAAAGAGAGCGATTCTTAATCTTACCTTACCCAATCCAATTTGACACCGATGTAAAATGTGTGAACGAGTGCTTTGTAACATAGAAATTATTAATGCATCCCAAATTTTTTGACATATTTGATTTAGTAGGTCTTTCATATATACGTATATATTAAGATGTGTGCTCTCATAATAATTTATTCTAATACACAACTCTACATATGCAAAATGTGTCCATATTTCAATTTTAGAGAAAAATAGAGCATATACTATCCATATAAATGTGACTTTTCATTTTTTTTGTAGCACATTTTGAGGACTAATAACAGAATGAATAGTTATAGATTAAAGTCTTTAAACATGTATTGATGAGCATTTAAGAAAAAAAATTATGCAATATATGTTATAACAACT
The DNA here is from genome assembly GCF_016545825.1 of Eucalyptus grandis. NCBI lineage: Eukaryota > Viridiplantae > Streptophyta > Magnoliopsida > Myrtales > Myrtaceae > Eucalyptus > Eucalyptus grandis. The sequence goes on from NC_052619.1 coordinate 41,285,145, forward strand.
CTTTCGAAAGGCTCATTGTATTCATATGTACCAATCTTCAGTAATATCATCGTGAAAATAACAATTTCAATTCATAGCGTGAAATTTCTAAAGTACAAAAAGGATGGGAGTCATAAGAGTTAATAAAAACTCGAGATAAATGTCCAACATTTGTTTGGCTTTTGTTACTAAGTAGATTCCTGATTCCACAATTTGGAACTTGCTAGACACTATTGTTGACACCTATTTTTACAAATAATAATAATAATAATAAAATTAAAAAAATTAAAAAAATTATTATTAAAAAAAAAAAAAACTTAGGGGTCGGGTCGGGCCGATCCGGCCTTGGCCCGACCCACCCCTTCTTCTTTTCCTTTGCGCTGGGCCCGGCCTAGACTTATTTTCTCCCACGGCCTAGCTCCTTTATCCTTTGGCCCAGGCTCTTCCTCCCCTTAGCCCGGCCCGCTGGCTTGTCACCCTCCTGTTGCGTGAGGACCTACAGAGAACAGAAAGCAGGAGCAGCGATAGAGAGTAGGGGGATCGGAGTGGCACCTAAACGATGTGATCCGCGGGTTGGGGGCCAATCCGGCCGGCAAGCTAGCAATTGCAGAGGCCATGGGCGTTGACCGGTTGCTCTAGAGGGGGGACGGGTAGAAACACAAGAGAAGGGGGCAGAACACAGAGAACAGGACAGAAACACAGAGAGTACCGAGAGGCAGAAAGCGGAAATGAGAGAACCGAGAGGGAGAAAAGGACTCATGGAGGTCAGCCAAGGAGCCAAGGAGCCCTCTTGGAGAGCCTTGCTGTCGCCGGTGAGCCGCCAACCGCTACCATTCCCGCTGGAAACCAAGTAGGCCTTTCCTCGAACACTTGGTGTGCGTCTCTGGAAATGAGCCGGTCGAAGCTCATCCCGACCAGTTCAGGCAAGCTCCGGCCACCTACCCTACTTGATGTTTTGGCATGTTTTTTTTTTTTTTTGGAGTTCAGATCTGTGCTTGGGCCTTGATCGAGACAAAATCTATTAGGTTGTAGTGCCCCCCACCTATTTGTTGAATTGCCCGAGTGAAGACTAGCCTTTGTCCTAATCTTGAGCCTTTTTGTTTTCCAGTCGCCGAAGTGTCGTCGCGACCTGGCCGGAAACCAGGTTGTTCCCCTACCTAGTCGAAATGCATCTATCGCGCCCTAGCTGGAGACTGTTGAGCCGTTTGCCTCTGCCATCTTCCCAGTCACGATTGGAAGTCGTGGCATAAGGGTCACAGTCTAGCAAGACATCACCCTCGGCCAACCCCTTTGCTGACCCTGTGAGCCCCTAACCGGAGCTAGTCACCGCCGCCCTCCTCAGAGCCCCTCTGGGGTTGCGCTGTAGGGGCCTCCTTTGGTCACAATCGAACGGTCACAGACTAGAGGATAGGTCGAGTTGGGCTAGACCTTCGATCTGGCTCACTCAGCCTTCCTTTTTGCGTGGGCCCGCAAAGAGGAGCCCACTTACAAGAGGTTTGGGCTCCTCTGATTGGGCCCAATCCGAACCAATTATAAGGCCCGACCATGATCCGGTCAGGCTTTGCCTTCTTTGGGTGGGCCAATCGGCCCAACCCCCCCAATTGGATCGAACTCGAGTCCGGTCTTCGACCAAACTTGATCCGCACCGACTGGGCCGAACCAGGGTTGGGTCATATCGGACCCGACCTGGCTCGGCCGAATATAAAAATATAAAAATATTATTTTCATCCGAAAAAAATAAATTAAAAATTAAAAAATTAAAAAAATTGAAAATCTTAAAACTGCAAGGTTTGATTAGGAATTGCTATGTATTTCCCTTTTAGTGTAATTAGGCATTTTTTTTCTTGCATTTCAATTACGTTGCAGGTTTAATTTACATAGATAATTATGTTTGTGATTGTTTAATTGTCCATACTCAGTTTTACTGCAATTAGAATTTTGGTAGCTATAGTTAGTATTTTAATGATTGTGCACCTGCATGATCACTTCACATGTTAATGGATAGGTATAAAATCAATCTAAACTGCCTAATAAAAATCTTTTCTTTTAAAATGAACAAGATTAGGTACCAAAATAGTACTAATTAGTCAATTAATGTAACCAAGTCACCGACCCTAGATTTTCTGATTGCATAGGAAGCAAGGTATACTTTCATGCCTCGCTTGGTTTCTAGCCGACCCCAATAAGCTAGTGATGACTCATTTTTGCAAAATTCCTAAAAATATCTCAATGTCACATGGGATATGGGTTTGGGAGAGTTCGTGTCTAATCATGGGCCTTAGGTCTGTCCTTTAAGCGATACCCCTAAACCTAGTCCCTCCCCTCGAGGGGTAGGTCGCAATAGCTTGGCAACTCCATTGGAGACTTGGTTTTAGACCTAGAGGACTTAGGCTGAAACTGATTTTGTTCAAAAAATATTTTGTTTGGTAGCAAGAATCTGAGGTGCATCCATAACGTGTCGAATGTTAAATGTTTATGGGAGTTATAAGGGGTAGTGATTACTAAATCTTGTTTTGTAGGGGGTGTTGGAATGAATGGTTTATTTATGTATGAAGTGTTGATTACATATGAATTGTCATGCTTGCGTCCCTTACATTGTACTACACCACGGCACACACTACATGCCACCGAACCTGGGCTAAATAGGATCACTTAGGATAGTGTTGAGGTGGATATCATTCCGACTACAACCATGTAGTACAAGTCATCTATCTCAACTCCGAAATTTGTTTCTTGATGTCAAAGGTCCCCACCTTGGTCTGCAACCGTGCTACACGAGTCAGCTCTTTGACAAAGCTGGAGTCATAGGTAACCTGACCTAGCCGCGATCTTATTGGTTCGGTCCGGTAATCCTATGGCTCCATTTTGAGCAATTTAGAGTAGAAATCGAACCATCGCCCCATGCGCATGTCTGTGTCATTGGCATTGCTACTCAATGAGTAGGGTAAGTTTTTGACCTTTTTTTCTTCACTTGCAATTTACTTATTCACTTTCCTTTTTGGTTGATCCATGGCAAATTAGGTTGGTTGTAACTTTGGTTAGCATACAATGGGGGTACCCAAGCTCCGCATCATTTCCACCCTTAAAGGAGAGCCTCCGCCCAAAGATTCTTGAAGTGCCATTGAAGACCACCCACTAAGCCGAGATCAAGCGCCTCAAAAGGGAGCTCGAGGAGCATGCCTCGAAGTTGACCCGAGTTTGTGGGGCTACCATGAGCGGAAGTTGTTCTCATTAGTTAGATTGAGTCAAGTGCGATATGTAGTGGGACCATGCCTACATACGTTACAATGTTAAGGTGTTTGTCTCGAATCTCAATGTTGGGAGTTAAGAGTGTCTTTACATCTTCAAAATAGCTTCGTTATTTAGGGGTTCTTTCTCGTATCTTTTCTTGCATTCTGTAGCAACCTTGCTTTCAATGAAATAATGAATTGGGGTGATTAGATCTGTATCATGGGCTAACCACTTGTTTATTTCATGTGCTTATATATGCTTATTTACTCTTTTATCAGGTACTAGTCAATCGATTGTCTTCTGTCAATCATCGACACGGCTAAACGGAGATCTCCGATTCGCACTTACACGAAAGCTAGGATGGAGAACGAAGATATCAACACACGCATGGCCAAGATGGAGGACCAACAGGCCCAACTTACCGTGATGGCGCTCAAAATAAGCCAAAAGCTCAAAGAGTCCCCCGTCGTAACTGTCGTCGGGGCATCCACTCCTACATCATTAAGACATGTTCCCTTGTTAACAAGAGACCCACATATCGTCAACCTTCCAGGAAAGGAAACTGTTGGAGAAGCCCCTTCTGTCACCCTAATTGTCGTTGACTTAGATCCTCCATGGAAGGAAAAGCCAATGCCCCACCTAGATAGAGAGAGTGAAAAGCACTTGGCTAAGATGGAGGAGCAATTGTGCGCCTTACAATGATACGAGCTGAAAGGAGCAGACAAGCTGTCCTCGTATATTAAGACGAACTTCCCCGAGACTTTCCAAGAGCCTGAGTTCATGAGGAATTATGACGGAACAAGATGCCCCAAGACCCATACCTAAGGAAAATGGCTCACTATGCTGACAATGTGCCCTTCCTCATTCACACGTTCCAAGATAGCTTAGAAGGTATCGCCTTGATGTGGTTCATCGTGCTGGACATCGAAGAGTTCACGAGCTGGGAGGACTTGGCCAATGAATTCTTGCAGCAATACAAGTTCAACACTGAGCTCTCCCCCACAAAGGAAGAGTCGACTCACGTAGAAAAGAAGAGAAATTAGTCGTTTAAGGCATTCACACAAAGGTGGAAACCATGGCCTCACAAGTGAAGCCAACCTTGAATGAGAGGGAGATGAAACAACTATTCCTCAAGACATTGCCCCTTGACTACTTCTAAGGATTAGTATTCTTAAGATGCCGGATGTTTTCACAACTGGTAGATGTAGGTGAATGAGTCAAGTTGGCATTTATCAAGGGAAGGATATCTACCTAAAGCGCTAAGAAATTCCCGGAGAGGAAGGATAAGGAAACTGGGGTTAAAGTAGTGTTAGTACAAAAGTTGTTTCTCTCTAGGCCACCTTCAACACCCGCACATAAGCCTATAATGGCCCAAGGGAGCTCATTCCAGGCATATGACAAGGGCAAGAGACTCGTTCGAAGGGAATTTTCTTTGTTATCGCGCCCAATGTCGAAGCTGTTGCCCATGCTCCTCAAAAAGAGGATGGTTGTGAAGAAGGTACCTAAGGACAACCCCACGAAGTTTACCGAGTTCGATGTGACCAAGACCCGCGAGTACCACATGGGAGAAAAGGGACATAACGTAGATAATTGCTACATGCTGAAGTGCAAAGTCCAACAATTGCTAGATGGGGGCATCTTGACTTTCAAGGAAGTTCAGTCTAACAACTGAATCCCTTACCAAATCATGCAGATGAAGTGAACTCAATTTTCGAGGAGGACGTCATATGCGCCATCCTAACATGCAAGGAAACCGAGTCCTCCGAAGTCATAATTGTCCCCCTAGATAGGGCGGTTCTCATTCAGCTTAGTCCTTTGTCTTATGTCCAATCCTTTGCGTGGGATTTTGTTGTTTTTTCTTTCTTATCTATGTCATCCGTAGCGTGAACTATGGTTAGCACCAATCTTGAGCCGTTGGTTGAGGGTGGTGTGTGTTAAAATACGGCTTTATCTTTCCTCATTCGATAAACTAGACGCATTTTTATTGAGGACATGTGGAAGCATGTCAAACTAATCCTATGATGGTCGCTAAGGCCTGGGCCTCCACTTGCTCCCAAGTTTGACTGTTTTGCAAAAACGAGGAGATCCGATGATATGAAGATGAATTCTTGAAACGTTTTACAAAAAATACTTCAAAAAAAAATAAAATCTTCAAAAACACCATGCATGATCATTATTGTTCACATGCTCCAACTCATCTCATCACACCCTTGGCATTTCATTATGCATAATCATGATAAGAACTCATGTGACTTGGATGTGCATGAAGAAAGTCTCTTAGATTTCGACGACACTGACGATGATCAAAAGGGGATCAAGCGTGAATCAAATTGACATGAGTAAACACTAGCACAGTCAAGAAATATTTTCCATGAATGAAATCAATGCCGCGGAGCCACTTCATGTGCAATCCAAGTTGCATAGCATCATGGATAACATCGTAGATATCATGCACATGTTACATACACACATATCTATTTGCGTTTCAAGCACCCATCAAATCTCCGCACAAACGGTTGAATATCTCTTTTTCTTAAATGAGAGGTAAATCAAGATGATAAAAAAAAATGCATGGCATCATTTGCATGACCTATTTCTGGTGTCACTATGCGTGCTTCATGTCAGCGACCCTCGAGAAAAGGGGTTTGTAAAAATATTTTTATTTGAGTGAAAGGTGAGATGTTAACCATGCCAAACAAGAAGTGCTTAGGATGAAGAAATGTAAGCCATTTTCAAACACGTCCTTCAAACACTTTTGAGAGTTGAGTAAAAGGCGACCTTCTCTTAGGACGAATGATTCATTCGCATTGAGTGCAAAGATCGAAATGATAAAGGTGTTTCCTTTATCAATCATAAACATTGCACTAATCTCTTGCTACCCTTTTAGGCTGAATAAAGATGATCATTCAAAGTACCCCTGTCAAGAATGACCCTACATTGGGGCAGTATATGAGGTTACGGTCGTGTTGTAGACCGAAATATTGAGAAAGATTCTATTATTTTCACTTGCATCAATCTTTTGGTGATAGCTTCAGAGGAATTCTCATCAGAACTTGACTCATCCCAAGATGAAGAAGAGCATTTCCTTCTCTACCCAAACATCGATACCCGTTGCTTTAGCCAATTTGGGCCTAATTATTCATTTCTAAATCCCAAGTGATGATCATCTCCCTTCATTAGGGCAAGGCATAGGATTGATCACGTACAATTGACCTTTATGAGAAAACATGAAAAGCATCTCAAAAGTCATAAGAGCTCCAAAAGTTCAAAAGAGCAAAAAATTGAAAAAAATTATGGGGCATAAAAAAAAAACAGTGTGCCCAGTAAAAGCAAGGCCAATACCCGCCAAGAAAAAGAGCTAAAAGGCTGCATCTTATGTGAAAAAAATAATCAAAGTCCAAGTGCTCGCATTAAAAATTATCGCAAGAGCAAAGGAAATTAGAGAAATGAGCAAAGTTCCCATGCAAAAATGATTAGTCAATGGACTTTTTGAGATGTGTTCTGTTTCAAAAGCCAAATGATTTGAAAAGATCGGGTGACCTAGTCACGATGCCATGATGATCACCAACTCTTAAAAACCCTCTTGAAAGTTGTAAGTCTTTTGAGCCTTTCTCGAGCCAACATTACAACCCTCTTCCGAAGTCTTTTCTAATTGGGATGGTTTGAGTGAAAATGAGAATGCCACAAAGAAGCTACTGCTTGAAGGAGTGGAAGTAATTTTATCTTGTATTATCTTCTAAGTTCTCGACTTGTAAACTCAAAAAAAGATAGTGATAAATGTTTTATTGGCCTCAAAGTAGTGATCTCTTTGTGTAAGCCCTTGACCCAAACCTATATTGTGGTTCTTTCAAAAGATCTTCTTGATCAATTAGATTGTGCTCATCGCGAATGTTTCTAGAAACCTTCGACATAGGCTATGTGAGATACTCTCAGCAACCAGTTATCTCCCACATGAATGAATGGGATCAAGCAATCATTTTATCAAAAGTATGTGAGAAACCCTTTATGGCTAAGAAGCTCTAGTTTGGCATGCTTAATGAGCCTTTTTTCACGAATAGGGATCATTTCGATAAGAACTTGTCTCCAAGAGAATTTGATGATTAATGATACATCCCCGAGCAAGATGATAGTTTTGTGCCACCTGATGCTAAATGATGTCAAATGTCTTTCAAAGTAGTTGAACTTAGCTTGATCAGCTTATTCAATTAATGCTGCAAATTTGCCAATACAGCTCTTGATGTTGTCCCTAATGACATTCACCCAAGTTTAGTTTGACAGGGTTCTCCAGTGAAGCCATGCAGTTTCCAAGGGATTAATGGACGATTCCCTAAAAACTACAAGGTTCATGGTTAGCCTTAAACCATGCCATCTCCAAAGGTTCATGGTCAACCTTAAATCATGCCGTCTCTAAAGATTCATGGTCAATCTTAAACCATATCATCTACAAATGTTCATGAGTTTTCCTTAAATCATGTATTTCCAACCCGGTCAAAACCCGTTGTTACACAGTGAGACTTCATTTTTCTTTCTTCTTATGACACAGCATGCTTCTGTAGCCCGTGGTCTCTTATTCTTCTTATGACACGGCGTGCTTTTGTAACCTGGGATCTTATCTTTCTTCTTATGACACGACGTGTTTCTGTAGCCTAGTGTCTCTTATTCTTCTTATGAAACGGCGTACTTCTGTAACCCAAGGTTTCTTATTCTTCTTATGGCACACCGTGCTTCTATAGCCCAGAGTCTTTTCTTTCCTCTTATGACACAGTGTGCTTCTATAGCCCGGGGTCTTATCTTTCTTCTTATAACACAGTGTGCTTCTATAGCCTAGGGTGTCTTCTTCTTCTTCTTATGACATGGCATGCTTCTATAGCCCGGGGTCTTTTCTTTCCTCTTATGACACAGCGTGCTTCTGTAGCCCGGGATCTCTTCTTCTTCTTACGACATGGCATGCTTCTGTTGCCGGGGTTTCTTATTCTTTTTATGATACGGCGTGCTTTTGTAGCCTAGGGTCTTTTCTTTCCTCTTATGACACGGTGTGCTTCTGTAGTTTGGGGTCTATTCTTCTTCTTCTTATGACACGGTGTGCTTTTGTAGCCCGAGGTCTTTTCTTTCTCTTATGACATGGTGTGCTTCTATAGCTCAAGATCTCTTCTTCTTCTTCTTCTTCTTCTTATGACATGACGTGCTTCTATAACCCAAGGTCTTTTCTTTCCTCTTATAACACAACGTGCTTCTGTAGCTCAGGATCCCTTCTTCTTCTTATGGCACGGCATACTTCTGTAGACTGATGTTTTATCTTTATTCTTATGACACGACATGTTTATGTAGCCCAGGGTCTCTTCTTCTTCTTCTTCTTCTTCTTCTTCTTATGACATGACGTGCTTCTGTAACTCGGGGTCTTTTCTTTCCTCTTATAACACGACATGCTTCTGTAGCTCAGGATCCCTTCTTCTTCTTATGACACGGCATGCTTCTATTATGACACGACATGTTTCTGTAGCTTGGGGTCTCTTCTTCTTCTTATGACACGGCGTGCTTCTGTAGCCTGAGGTCTCTTCTTCTTCTTATGGCATGGCGTGCTTCTATAGCTCGGGGTCTTTTCTTTCCTCTTATGACACGACATGTTTCTGTGGCCTAAGGTCTCTTCTTCTTCTTATGACATGGCGTGCATCCATAGCCCGGGGTCTTATCTTTCTTCTTATGACATGGCATGTTTCTATAGCCCAGGGTCTCTTCTTCTTCTTCTTCTTCTTCTTCTTATGACATAACGTGCTTATGTAGCCCAAGATCTCTTCTTCTTCTTATGACACGGTGTGCTTTGGTGGCCGGGAGTCTTTTCTTTCCTTTTATGACATGGCGTGCTTCTATAGCCCGAGTGTGGCATCCCAAAATTCATGGCGACCTCTAGATACATTAAGGCCTATGAATAGGTGATAGAAGTACCATCAAGTTGTATTGTAGCCATTTAATCCATAATTTGCAATAAGATTTATGGCTAAGCTTTTAATGGATAATTATTTGATAGGAAAGAAAATTCTATTCTTGGCTATGTGGTTTATAGGCTGGAATTTATTAATTTATGTTGCAAGCTTTTATGGTCAAGTGAATAAGTGTAATTAGGTAATTATATGATGGGTAATTAGGGGATGATTAAAGGGAAAATTTAGAAGAGTGGGTTAAATTCTATTGGCCCAAGATCAGTTCCCCCATTCAGCCATTTAGGCCTGGCCCGCGAAGCCCAAAGGAGGAGGAGCCACCGTCGACCAAGGCTGGCCCAAGCTCAGTCGGATGAAGCCCCTCTTGCATGAAAATTGCCAAGTGTTTCTCCTTTAGAGCCAAGTGGCCCAGCATGCAAGATCAATGATTGTTAATCATTGAAAGGAAGAAAATTAGAGAGGAAGAGGGAGGCAAATTAATCGAGGAAAGGGAGGGAAAGAGAGGGTGTGTCGCGCAAAGAGAAAGGAGGAAAGAGAGAGAGTGACCGTCCGAGAGAAAGAGAGAAGAGATAAAGGGAGAGAGCGAGCGAGCGAGAGTAGAAGGGGAAGAGGGAGGCCGATCACTGTTGTTTGTCGACGCTGTTGAGCCGCCGAGTCTTGCCTTGCTCCTCCGTCTTTGCTCGCTGTTTTGTGCTTGGATTAGAGACAAGTAGAGTCCTAAAACCTATCATTTGCTTGCTGTGATATGTATTGTAAGGGATGATAAACTTTGGTTGTGGTAGAAGCGAAGAAATTCGAAGTTCTAGGGAAAATATGATAGCCTTGCATTCCGTTTTCTAGAAAGGCAGTCCAACCTTTGATGAATTCTTGAGCTGCATGCGATTTTTTTAGTTGGAATCTCACTTCAACTTCTTGATGAAAGTTGTAAAGAACTTCTTGGAGAGTAACATATCAAAATTTCAGAATAAATAAACAAGTATAGACCGGTGAAACTATTTTTCTTTGAAGAAGTTAGATCTGGAAATCGTAATGCTGACCTAGTGTGATTCTGTGAATTTTATAAAATTCTCCGGTTGAAATTTGATCTCGTATTCTGAATAAAATTTGAAGATGACATGTTAAGGAGTAACATACTAAAAATTTAGAAGAAATGGATGAGTTTAGGTTGATGAAATTTTTTTTATTCAAAACGGTTAGAACTGGAATTCGGTGCCGAGGGTTATAGACAGTTATGGTTATTATAGATTTTAATACATCACGAATCTGGTTTTGAGTACTTCATGAAATATTTACTTATGGATTTATTCTATAACATATAAAAATTTCAGAATATTTGGAATTTATTAAGATTTTTACTGAATTTGTGAATAAAACTGTGTATGGCAATATTCCGAAATTATAAAGACTGTGATGTATGGACTGCACCAAATTGTATGATGTTCTTTTGATATGGTGTTCTTCACAGAATATTTTCCTCTAGATCTTGTATATAACATGTCAAATTTTTAGAATTTTATTAAGGCTGTTTACTAAATTTTCAAGAATTATGACCAAAGGAGTGCAATCTGTTTTTATCCGAAATTGTTGTATTTTCAAAAATAAATGAAATTGTTCCATGTGATATAATGTTTTGAGTGGTTAATTATGCTGCATATGTAGTAACATATGGCATGTTATATGACATCAAAAGCTGGTTGAGAACCTTGATATTGTTGCATCAAATGTTATGTTGAAATTGAAATACATGTGTAAATATAAATTGAGATAATAACAAGACCGTTGGAGGTGTGAGCCGACGATGCCTCGGGAGTTTCGAGATGCCCGGAGTGTGTGTACCGGGTGCCTGGAGTGTGTGTGCTGGATGTCCTCGGGAGTTTTGAGATGCCCGGAGGTGTGTGCCGAAAGCCTCGGAGGTGTGTGCCGGGGGGATACCTCGTGATGCTAGTTGGGGTACGAGATGCCCAGAGTGTGTGTGATGGATGCTCGGAGGTGTGTGCCAAAGGTTCCTCGTGATGCCAGGTTGGATGCGAGCGATAAATTGTGGGATGCAAACATTGGTCCCTAGAAAGAAAATTGATGTGATCTAATTGAAAGATAAAGATCGAAAATTGAATCATGTGCGTGGATGTATGCTTGATAGCATGGATTGTGGCACCCCGAAACACCTAAGGTCGTCACAGGTACCTATTGCTATACCTAATGAACACTAGTTACATCTCTTAGTAGAAGAGTTGTAGTTCATAGGCATTTTTTTTTAAAACGGTCCCAGCGCAACTTATTAGCGGAAGCACAATTGAATCTCACCATCTCTCCCTCCAATAACCATAATGCAATGCACACCACTTAGCACCATAAGAAAAGATCAAGCCAAGACACTTTTATTTACATATTTTCATGATGGATTTTCTCGGGTCGGTACACAAAAAGAAAGCCAAGACTTTTAACTATGCTTGGCCACATCCCAAAAGGATATCTCGACCCCTATATCAATCGTATGTCATCCTCCATCTATTAGTGTCGGCTACTCTAAAAAAAACGTCAGCTCTCCACTCCTCACACGGCCATCACACCCATCCTGGCGCGTCGGGCAATGGTGGCGGCAACATCCCCCGAATCACTCCATCTCAGCAGACGTGAACCGATAGAAACTCTTGTATAACCGGGCCCCCAGCCAGGCCCACATCATACATGACCAGCACGCGAACTCGCACATACGTCAACCTAGGGATGGTAATGCAATCTATCTCCGAACACTCTACCTCCACGTCAGATGGGAGGCCATAGAAGGTACCCCGCGTGACGGTAGGGAGCGGCATCGTTCTAATCTGAAATGTTGGTCCCCAAAGGGATGAGTACAGCCACTCAGCAGGTAAAAGATCCAATAAACCACTCAATGCATCACACAATACAATCATAACAATCATAGCATAGTACATGTCATTCATGCATTCAAGCATAACTTACCTTGAAGCCATGCATATGTCATCATACCATATGTACATACATCATCATGTACTCATCACCATCATGTCATCCATATACCATCATGCCATAGGTGCACACACAACCATGCACTCACCATCATCATATCATAGCCATGTACCATCATGCTATAGATGCACACACAACCATGCACTCACCATCATCATATCATAGCCATGCATATGCAATCATACCATATGTACATGATTCAATTTCCACTTTTCATCTTTCAATTTGATCATCACATCTCTTTCCCGGGATCAGTAATTGCATCCCACATTATCACTCGCACCCAACCTGGCATCGTGAGAAAACCTCCGGCACACACTACCGAAGATCCAGCACCCCCACATTCCGAGTATCTCACATCCCAACTGGCATCACGAGGCATTCCCCAGGCACAAACCTTTGAGGCTTTTGGTACCCAACCATTATGGGCATCTCGAAACTCCCGAGGACAATCCAGGCATATATCACAATACAACTGGGCATCCGACACCCCCCATCCCGGGCATCTTGACACTCCCGGGGCATTATCAGCTGCCTCCAACAGTTTCCTCATTCATCATAATTCAGATTCACCAATTTATGTCTCACAATCAACATGGCACATAATGTAATGGCAACAAAGTCAAATTTAGCATCTGATTCTATATGCAATGCCAAATATCCTCACATGCTCAGCAAGATTCAATCACCTCTACTAATACAATTCATGGGGCTCATCCAAAACAGAAAAATCATAAATTCCAGTATTTGAAATTCGCACAATCCAACTTGCACAGTTTTAGAAAATATTTCCATTAAATATCCAAATGACCTTTAAAAATTATGAAATTCGAACATGTGGTATTCAAGACCCTAAAGTATATTTTTCATCAAGAAGTCATAGCCAAATTCGTTCTAGATTATTTAGGATAGACGGTTAAATCTTCTGTTTCAATACCGAAGTTTCCAGATTCAACACCCTCCGAAAAACCACGATTTCACCTACTTATCTTCCATATTTTCCTTTTAATTTTTGACATGTTTTGCCTCAAGAGGTTTACTACAACTTTCATTAAGGAATCAAGGTGAAATTTTCAAAGGAAAGTCACTTTATAGACCACGAAGTCACTGGAGTTCAGTACAACATTTCCAGATCTAACGTCTTCAACAGAAAAATCGTTTCACTAGGCTATACTTGTTAGTTTTACCTAAAATTTGAGTATGTTAGTCTTCAAGATATTCTATACAACTTTCGTGAAGAAGTCAAAGTGAAATTCTCAGCAAAAAGTGACATGCAACACACAAAATCACCAAGAGGTCAAGAAAACAGCTTCAGATCTAACATTTTCGTAGAGGGAGGGTTTCACCCCTCAAAACTCAACCATTGTATCTCAAATTTTATTATGTTATAATTTAAGATGTTATATACAACTTTCATGAAGAATTAAAAGTCAAAATCCAACTCAAACATTGCATGCAAGCCACTACAACATTCTGATTCAAGCGGTTTACTCGAGAACAGCTTACCACTTCAAAGCAACACACTCAAAACTTCGGTTTTTCCCACTCTAAACGTCCGAAATTCATCACCATTCAAACACATATGCTAGATACAACATGCAAGAGCAGAATAAGGATCCCAACTTGCCTCCAAATCGAGCAAGCACGAGCACATGATAGACGACGGATACACGGACGGCGACGAGCGACGGACGAGCGGGCGGATGGTCGACGGATACACGGCTTCTTCCTCCTCTCTCTCGGTTTCTCTCACTCTCTCGACAGCCTTCTCTCTCTCCCTCTCTCAAAACCGGTCACTCCCTCTCTCTCTCTCTCTATTTCCTTTTATTCCATCATTTGCAATCATTTGGTGCCACCCAAAGTGGCCAATGCATGATGGGCTTGAAGATGGGCCGGCCTCTCCCCTCTCTCCTTGGTTGACGGCAGCCTTTCATGGGCTTCAAATGGGCCAGCCAATTGGCCCATCTTAGGTCCACACTTTTGGGCCTAAGACCCAAGTTTAATTAATTCAAATTTTACTTTTAGTAGTTTATCTTAATTCCCTCTTTTATAAATTTCAAATTTACAATTTCTTATGGCCATAAAACTTGTTCCCTTAAACTATAAGAATCAATCTATGAGGTGCATAGCCAAGAACAAATTCTTCTTATCCACTTATCCTATAATACTAATTTTAATAATCATATGGACACAAAATACCTTTCCATCCACATAATACTTGGTCTTAAAAGAAAATCAATAACTAAGGCATAAACCAAAGGCAATTTCATTACCTAATCATAGACTTTAATACATCTAGAGGTTGCCTTGAATTTTGGGATGCCACATGGATGATATGAATATTGGTGATATAAGTTTGGCATGCTTGATGATACATGTATAAGTGCGTGGTGGTATATGCACGTTGCATGATGATATGCATGGCTGCTCGATGATATAAGTACAAGTGCATGGTGATTTATGCATGTTGTATGATGATATATGCATGGCTGTAAGGTGAGGTATTCTTGAATGCATGAATGATATGTGTTTTATTCTTGATATCTTGATTGTTCTGTTTGACACATTGTGTAGTTTGGTTGATCTTTACTGGTTGTACTCATCCCCTTTTAGGGATTACCATTTTAGATTAGAAAGATGTCTTTGCTACCAGTTGCACACGGTACCTATTATGGATTGCCATCTGATGTCGAGGTGGAGTGAACAGAGCATTCCTGTGTTAGTTTGCCTGGTCTGGTGTATGTCCGAGTCTGTGTCTTAGTGATGTACAATGTGGGTCTTGTTGATGGCCCGATTATCCAAGAGTTTTTGTCTGTTCACGTCCGGTGTGGTGGAGTGATGCTAGGGATGCTACCGCCGCCGCCACCTGATGCACCGAGTTGGGTGTGATGGCACGTATAGTTGGTGGGAGCTTACACTTTTTGGGGATAGCCGACGCTTGTTGATGGAGGGTGTACATGTTTGATGTGGGGTTGAGTTCTCTTTTGAGTTATAGCCAAGTATAGTTAAAAATCTTGGCCTTTTGTTGTACTGACTTGAAATATCCATCTTGAAAATATAAATAAAAGTGACTCGGCTTTTTCTTTTCATTTGGAGCGTAGGTGGTGTGCATTGCATTATTGTTATTGAAGTGAGGATTGGTGAGATACGTTTATGCTTCCGTTGATGAACTGCGCTGGGACTTTTACAAAAAAAATGGAAAAGTATTCTATTGATCAACCCCTATGAACTGTGGTTTCATTTTAATTATAAAAAGTCATTAGACTGGTATGTAGTAGGATAAGTGACAAGTACCTGTGGTGACTCTAACGGATCAGGGGCCGTCGAGGGGTGCCACACCGGGGTCTTTCATTCTTCTTATGACAAAGCGTGCTTCTGTAGCCTATGATCTCTTTCTTTCTTCTTATGACACGGTGTGCTTCTGTAGCCCGGGGTCTTTCCTTCTTTTTATGGCATGGCGTACTTCTATAGCCTGGGGTTTCTTTTTCTTCTTATGACACAGTGTGCTTCTGTAGCCCGGAGTTTTTCTTCCTTTTATTGACATAACGCACTTCCATAGGTCAACCTGGTGCAAGCCTATGCACCTAGGGTCTCTCTACTACCAAAATAATTGAGGTGTCTTCTATCTTTGAATGGAACATTTTCAAGGCCACAATTAAAGAGGGGTAGTTGTTGACACCTATTTTTACAAAAAAATAAAATAAAAATTATTATTTAAAAAAAAAAAAAAAAAAAGCCTCAGGGGTCCGATCGGGCTGGATCCAGCCTTGGCTCGGCCCACCCCCCTTTTTCTTTTCCCTTACGCTCGGCCCGGCCCAGACTTCTTTTCTCCCACGGCCTAGCTCTTTTCTCCTTCGGCCCAAGCCCTTCCTCCCCTCAGCCTAGCCCACTAGCTTGTCTACCTCCTACTGCACGAGGACTTGCAAAGAACATAAAGTAGGAGCAACAACAGAGAGCAAGAGAATTGGGGTGGCAAGCGAACAACGTGATCCGTGGGTCAGGGGCAATCTGGCTGGCAAGCTGGCAACTGCAGAGCCATGCGCACCGATCGGTTGCTCTAAAGGGGAGACGGGCATAAACACAAGAGAAGGGGCAGAACGCAAGGAACAGGAGAGAAACACAAAGAGAACCAGGAGGGAGAAAGAGGAAACGAGAGAACCGAGATGTCACGCCCTGATCCTCGAGCGTGTGCCCATCACTCTTTAGTCGATAAAATTTGCGACTTCCCAGGATGATTCGCCAACTCGTGTCGTTTATTGCAAATGTGAAAGCAAATAATAAATCCCATGACAATAACCATATCGGGATAGAAAAGTAGAACAACAGATTAACAAACAAAACATGATTTTATAAACATACCGAGTCATCTACAAATGCCCATACCTAAAAGAAAACTTACTCTAAAAAAGAAGTTGTCTTATCTAACCTACTCTTCAGATCACCTCAGCTCGGCTCTAGACCTTCCACTCTATGGCCTTGAAAATTGAGCCCACGACGAGGTGAGATAAATTTTAGCGAGTTCGCACTCTAAACCCTGATTATGAGGTGTTACGCCCTGAACCCCGAGCTTGTGCCCATCCCTCTCTTGTCAATGAAATTTGCGACTTCCCAGGACTAGTCATCGACCCTTTTCATTTTATTGCATATGCGAAAGCAAATAATAAATCCCCTGACAGTAACTATTTTGGAATAGAAAAGCAGGACAACAATTTCACCAATAAAACACCCTTTATATTCACATAGAGCTATATACAAGGTCTATGGTCAAAAGACTACAAATGACTAGACCTTCAAAAAGAAGCGGTCCTAACTGACCTACACTTCTGATCACCTTCTCTTGGCTCCAGATCCTCCACTCAACGATCCTGAAAATTGAGTCAACAACGGGGTGAGATATAAATCTCAGCAAATTCATGCTCTAAACCCCGATTATGAGGGAAATACACTAAGAAGTGTCCTAACCACACAATCACACAACCAATGAGACTTACCTCATCTCAGATCCTCCATGCAAGTTAATACAATTCATATTGCAAACCAAAGCAACACTCAAGCTCAAATAATTGGAATGCAATACTCAATCCCAAATAAGCACAGGGGTCCTGATTATAGAGACAAATCGTTATGACATGTCCCATATCATGTCACACAATTTTGTCCCATATCAGCACTCAACATGCGTTCTAATTGATAATTACGCCCCTCTAGGGTACGGCCTACTTGAAGTTTGGCAGTCTATTGGCGTAGCCAGGCATCGTCTCACTTCATTGAGCACAGTTACGTCTTTCAAAGACGACTTTCCCGAAGGAATATAGGTTCAGCCTCTACTGCAACCCAAATCCCATTAATTGGGTATCCCATATAGAGTCACGTTCATCCGACACAGTTCGGGACGGGTTCTCTTAACCAACACACAACCACTCAATCTCGGCTCAAGACACTGTGCATTGCACTTAAATGTCTCAATTAAAATAGTGATCTTGGCCTATTTTCTTTCTATTAAAAACACCCGTAGAAAATAGTCGTGTGTGGGTACACGGTCAGATTGGATCCGGAAAATTCATAACCTTCTTTGAAAATCCCACTAGTTTATATAGTATATAAAACCATTTTCAGTGTTAAAGTCCGACACTCGGGATTCTCTGGATAAATAACAAATTTTATAAATTTTTGGAATAAATGTCCAAAAATCTAATCAGTGCTCAATTTGCATAATTTAACATTCAATTGCAGAAATTAACCATACCATTGCAATTAGCATGAAATTTCGATCATTGGCTATCCCGGCCTAATTTCCAGAAAATATTTAATAATTAAATAATTTCTAAAATTAATTAAATAAATACATTAAATACTAAAAAATGCTAACTTAGGCTAAATAATTCTAATCTAACCACCTATTGAGCTAAATAAATTATTCTAAGCATCCTAGCTATATAGTAACATACTAACTTAATTAACTATAATTTCTAACCACCTAATTAATAATTCTAAATATCCTAATTTAACTAAATAAACTAACAATTAAACTAATTACACTTAAATAAATCTAAACACTCCTTAAATGTCATTAGTCTATTAAGAAGAGTTTAGTGCATAAACTCACTAGTTTATTGTGGAAACTGGTTCACTGCGACAACAGCGTGACGGCATCCGAAATCTGAATTTTCGGCGGTGTCAGTAGACACTCGGACCATGCCAAAAGCCTTGCAAGCTCACAGAAAATTGCTGGGCTTGGGCTGAGATAGGCTGACTTCAAGTGGGCCTCAAGATGGGCTGAATTGCGTCCTCAAAACTGGGCTGAATCGGGCTGAACTCTTGGGCCGAATTGATGTAGGCTTCAAGTGGCGTGCTTCAGTGGGCTGTGGGCTCGATGGAGATGGGCCCACGACACTGGATGAAGGTCTTCGTTCAGCTGGAATCCACGGCGTTGAAGACGGGCAGTTGACCGAACAAGACACGAGCTGAAGAATGGCTGAGTTGGCGTCGATTTTAGGGTGTCGCGGACGAAGGCAACACAGGATACGGAGCTGCTGGCAAGACACAGACGAAGATGCTGGACTGCTCGGTGGAATAAAACAATTGATGGTGGGCTTCGCTGGCAGGGGAAATGGACGCTGGCTGCTTCGAAGATGGGCGGTCAACACATGAGATTTGTTGAAGAAGGTTGACTCATGGGGGAATTAAATCGTGGACGTGTGGCATGCAGCTTTGGTGGACTTCTTTGGTGGGACTCCAAGATATAAAATGAAAGAAAGAGGCAGCAATTTCGGTGGAGAAAGAGGGATGGAGTGGTGGGCGTTGATTAATGGTCTTCAAGAGGGAGAGAGGGACGCTCGGTTACAAAGAAAGAAGAGAAGAATTGGAGAGAACGATGGTGCTCGAGCGAAGAAGAAAAAGGATGGGCCGAATAGGAATGTCGGCAAAAGAAAGGGGGAAAAGAAGTCAATAACCTCACCCATTCCATTAATTGATTGGTCCCCCTAAAGCCCACAAGATTATCTTCTTTGTCCCCATTTCTTTCTTGAATTATAATCCACAATTAATCCCATTTTGAAGCCAAATTTGCTGCTCCAAAATTCAGCTCCGAATTTAACAAAGATAAGCTTCAAATTCCTCACCATTTTCTCTAAATTGAGGTCCAATTTTGATGAAGAAAAACCTCGTACAATTTTCTGCAAGTCCCCAACACCCAAAGGCTCGGTAAGGAGGTCAAAATTTCCTTTAAGTTGGCTCATCTGAATTTCTGTTATTTTTCCGCAATATCTGAATCGCTTTTCCGTAAAAATCTCGGAATCTTCAAAAATTATTTGGAGGATGCAACGTTCCTAAAATAAATCATGACATGATAGAACTTTCAATTTTTGAAATCGAGTTCAAATTCGTGTTTAATTTTAATACAACACGACTTTAATGTGACCTAGTCTACCGTGTAGATTTTAGGAATTTTTGGTGCAATTGACCCATGGTCGATTATTTTCGAGCCACATTGTACATCTCCGACTCATTGGCAACTCGGTTGTTGTGAAAATCTCGAGATTTCAAATACGGACATTAGGTACAGAAATGACAGAAAAATCGGTCTAATGTCATTCGATGAGAATTTTGCAATTAGGTGGAATCACCCACACACTAATCACATATCTCAATCAAATCGACATATTTCCAATTTCTGATCGATTTTTTATGGTGGCGTGAAGACCCTTGTAGATCAACATGGTCGAGCAATCGATTCCTGATTGAATTCTCGAGTTCATTGTGTTAAAATCCCTTAATGGCTTTTCCAAATAGTCTAGTTATCTCATAAGTGATCAGTTCAAAAAATGGCATTATCGACGTGTCGATGAAATGCATGATTTATTTAATCGAAAACAGATTCTGAAAATTCAAGCTGTCACAGGAGGGTAATACGCCAAAGGGTGTCTTAATCACACAATCATAGAGACTTACCTCATCTTAAATCCTTCCCGCAGGTCAACATAATTCATATCATAGACAGCATGAAAGCATGAGTAACAACCAAGCTCAATTAACAAGAACGCCATACTCAAATTTCAAACAAGCACCAGGGTCCTGATTATAGGGTCAAATCATTATGACACGTCTCATACCATGCCGCACAATTTTGTCCCATAATCTAACACATCCAACTCAATTCATCATGCATTCCTAGTTTTTTATCTCGCCATATAGCACGTCTTACTCTCTGTTCAGTGGTCTTCTGGCATTGTCACGCCCCGATCCTCAGGCACGCACGCATCCTTCTCCACTTGGTCGATTTTATAATGCGATATCCTAGGACTAGTATCGCCGACCCTTTCAATTATTAAGCACATGCGGAAGCAGTTATAAATCCCCAGACAATATATCGATGTGATAGAAAAGCAGGTCCATATTTTTCATATTGAAACTTATAACCAAACTTTTATACAAAACGCAAACCAGAGCACTTCACAACTTTTTACTCTATCTCTATTCACGTCAAAACGAAATTCTCAAAAGAAGATAGAATCTCAATCAACCCGACCGTACTCAAGGCCCCTCGCTGGACTATCTTCTTCTTCCAAAAATCCTTCTCCTCAGATCTCACTTCTGAGTTCTCCCACTCATATTCCTCCTTCTCAGCTCCTCATCGGGGTCCTGAAATGTTTTCCCCAAACTGGGATGAGACTACGTCTCAGCGAGTTCTACCCCACTAAGCCCGATTAGTAAACCATTATACTATAGGCTGCCTATACACGCACAGGACAGAAGACGTACCTTGGCCTCAGATTCCACCTACAAGTCAGTACAATTCATAATAAGCACCCAGGCAATCATATCACCGATCGAAGCATCGATCAAATCTACCTAGTCGATTACAAGCCAACAAGACCACTCACGATCATTCCCATTCAGTCAATTAATTCACGACATCAAATCAAAGCAATGATCAATCGACCTAGTCGATTACATGTCATCACGACCCATGCTCGGTCGGCATATTCAATACTATCTATAAAGTCTTATCAAATCAGGACTGCTCACCCAAAGCTGATAAATAGATAGCATAGCTCGCCCAAAGCTGATAATAAGGTATACTGCTCACCCAAAGCTGGCATATCGCCCAAAGGCCGATATAGTATACCGGTATACTGCTCACCCAAAGCTGACATATCGCCCGAAGGCTGATATAGTATACCATATGCTCACCCAAAGCTGATAATATATTGATCGCCCAAAGCTGATAATATATTGCTCGCCCAAAGCTGATAATAAGGTATACTGCTCACCCAAAGCTAACATATCGCCCGTAGGTCGATATAGTATACCGGTATACTGCTCACCCAAAGCTGACATATCGCCTGAAGGCTGATATAGTATACCATATGCTCACCCAAAGCTGATAATATATTGCTATTCAGTCATAACTGATAGAACCAATCACCGAGCCACATGCATTCTCCAAGGCTACATACTAATCATCGAGCCATGTGCATTCTCCGAGGTGACATATCTAATCATCAGGCCCCGTGCCTTTCATGATGATCCATCCCATTTGTAAAGTAATTATCCACAACCTTAACTCGTACTCAATTTACCCAAATAATCAATTTAGGAACATATCCTAAATATCCACAATTAAATCAATTTGGCACAATTCAAAGCTCAAATAAATAAACGGACTGCACCACGACAATCAGCATGAGATTTCGGTCGTCGGCCATCTCAATCTTAATTTCAAAAAATAAATAAATAATTAATTAATTTCGAAAATTAATTATTAAATATTAAAAATTTCGTTTAGCTCAAAATAAGGCCCAATTAAATAAACGGACTTCACCACAGTCATCCGCATAATATTCCAGTTCCGGACCATCTCCCTTGAATTTTCGGAAAATAAATAATTATTTAATTTAATTCCGAAAATTAATATTTAAATGCCCAAAAATCCCACTTAGGCCCGAATCGCCAAATTGAAGCCCGATTAGGGGTCGGAAAATTCCCGAGATACTTCCAATAAATAGTAGACCACGTCTACTTGTTAATTGCGCAATCAATTTATCTAAATCGCATCACAATTAACTAATAATTGCTATTTTATTCTAATCTAACAACCTAAACATAATTAATTAAAACTTAACCAACCTTAAGCATAATTAGCCAACTAATCCAGGATTAGTGAGATTACTCACCAAATCGCGCGCAAATCAGATCAATCCGACGGGGCGACGCGAGGAACAATTCTTTCCAAAGCACGGCTCGGGTTCGGGCCCCGGAAACGGCCCAAAACGAGCCTTGAACAGGGCTGGAAACCCATTTTTCCAGCCACTATTCTTGGCTGGACGAAGCTCGTCCGGCGGCTAGGGCGGCGAGGGGAGGCCGGCGGAGGGCGAGAGGACGCCGGGGAGGCTACGCGGTGGCCGGACGGAGGTAGGCGGTGGCTGGAGGCGGCTGGTCGGGGCGGAACCGAGCTGAACAGAGGCTGGTTTGCTCTGGGAGATCGCCTGGCACGAGGGAACGGAGCTGGCGGCTCATGGCGGCGCGGGCGAGCACGAAGCGGACGGGGCGGCGGCAGGCGGAGGTCGGTGGCGTCACGCGTGCGGCGTTGGCTGCTCCGACGTCCGTCCCAGATCTGCTGGGATTCTTCAAGGCACACCGAAGAAGGGAATAGAGACAGCCGAACAGCAGGGGGAGAGACGGAGGGTACGCGGGCGGTCGCTGAGCAGTGGCGGCGACTCCGGCGCGACGGCGGTGGCAGCCCTGGTCCGAGCGACATGGCTGCTGTCCCTGTTTCTGCTTCGTTCGAACCAGAGGAGGGAGAAGGGCGGAGATGCGCGGACGGCAGCACGGCGGCGGGCTTGGGTGTGCGAGCAGCTCCGGTGCTTGCGGGCATGCGACGACGACGGTGAGAGGCGGTGACGGGCGAAGCTGCTGCTGCTGCTTCGGCTTCTTTGGCTTCCATGGAGTCAAGCGGTCGAAGAGGGGGATGGGGGAGGATCCGTCGAAGGAGGAGGAGAGAGGGGAGGAAGAAAAACCCAATTTCCCTTTCTTTTCTCTCACTCTCTCTCTCTCTTAGGTCAGCCACACATGGTCACCAACAGCTGTCTCCCACTCTTCAATTTTTGACACTTATGTCCCCTTCTAGAAGCATTTAGGTAGTTCAAAGAGTTGGGTTTATGAGCATACGAATTTTGCTAACTTTTCTTCCCAAATTGAACCTTAATCCCACTTGAATCAAATCAATTTGATCCCCATAATTTCATTCAATATTTCATCGATCAAATTAATACATTTTCTTATCAGTATAGCCCACTTGCATCCCAATTTCACAATCCCTAGCTTCAACTGAACAAAAACGGTCCTATTTATCCAGTCGAAATTAGAACTCAAAAAATTTGGATGTCACAGGCATTGCTAGGTGTTGTCTCACCCCATTGAGCATGGTAAGGTCTCTACTAGACAGCTTTCCTGAAGTAGCATAGGTCTAGAATCTACTGTGACCAGCTTCGTCTAGGGGCATCCCATATAGGGGCACGTCCGACTCAACAACTCCGGACGGATTCTCTTAACCAATACACGAGCATTCAATCTCGGCCTAGGACATCGTGCCTTGCACTCAACTACCTGAATTAAAATAGTGATCCTAGCCTATTTTCTTCATATTAGAAATACATAGTAAAATAGTCGTGTGTGGGTACACAGTCAATTTGAACCAGAAAAATTGATATCCTCAAATTTAAAATTTCATTGTTTTATATAATATATAAAACCATTTTCAATGTTAAAATCCGACACCCGTGATTTTCTGAATAAATATTGAAATTCACAATTTTTGGAATAAATAACCAAAATTCGGCAGAAGAATAGCCCAAGTGCCATAATTTGGCACGGGAGGACACTTAGGTGCCATAAATTTAAAATGGTACACTTGAGTGTCATTTTCAAAGTTAAATGGAACACTTAAATGCCACTCAGCGAAAATTCAGCCAATAGGCTTACATGGCAATTTTCTGGCGAGTTTGGTCCAAAACGGCGTCAATTTGCACGTTGACGTGGCGAGAAAATGCAAAAACGACGCCGTTTCGTGTCGACATGTAAATAATAATATAAAATTTAATTAAATTAGATTTAAACTTAATTTTATTTAAAATATTCAAAAAATTTTAAAATTAGGAAAATTTTAAAAAATTTTAAAAAAGGGGGAGGTCAAGGGGGCGGCCGAGGCCGAGCCCTTACCGCTACCGCCTTCCCGCCGTCACCGTGAAGCACCGGCGACGGAGGGGGAGGGCTCGGTCGGGTCGATGGCCCCGGCGGATCGACAGCGAGGGCTCGCGGGCCCTCGTCGCCGGTTGGTCGGCCTCGTTAGCCCTTGGCCGTGGCCCGACAACCCTGGTCGACCCTCCCACTCCGTCGCCAACCCTTCCTAGCGGCGGCAAGGAGTTGGCGAGGCTCGCGAGCCCTCACCGGATCGAGCGAGGGCCGCAACCCTTGCCCCGGATCGGGGGAGGGCGAGGGTGGGGCGAGGGTCGCGGGCCCTCGAGCCCTCGCCCGGATCGGTGAGGGTCGGCAACAGAGTGGGGAGGGTCGGCGGGGCCCGGCCAAGAGTCGGCGAGGCTGGCCGATCGGTGGCAAGGCCCACGAGCCCTCGCCCGCATCTAGGCGAGGGTCGCGGCCCTTGCCGCCGGCCGACCGGGGGCCGCAACCCCGGCTAACCCTCCCCTCCATTGCCAGCCCTTCCCGGGGATGGCAAGGAGGCGGCGGCGGCGAGGGCTCGGCCCTCGGCCGCCCCCTTCGACCTCCCCCTTTTTTTAAAATTTTTCTTAATTTTTAAAATTTTTTTGAATATTTTAAATAAAATTTAGTTTAAATCTAATTTAATTAATTTTTATATTATTATTTACACGTTAGACATGAAACGGCGTTGTTTTTGGATTTTCTCGTCACGTGAGCGTGCAAAACAATGTCATTTTGGACCAAACTCGTCGGAAAATTAATGCGTCAGCCATTTGGCGGATTTTCGCCGGAGTGGCACTTAAGTATTCCATTTTACTCCGATATTGGCACTTAAGTGCACAATTTCAAAGTTATAGCACTTAAGTGTCCTTCTGTGCCAAGTTATGGCACTTTAGGTGTCCCAACCTCACCAAAATTCCAATCAGCACTCAATTTGCATAAATTAACACTCAATTGTAGAAATTAACCACACCATTACAATTAGCATGAAATTCCGGTTACCGGTTATCCCGGTCTAATTTCCGGAAAATATTTAATAATTAAATAATTCAATTTAAATTCTAAAAATACTAACTTAGGCCAGAATACCTAATTAAATACCAAAACAGGCTCGAAAAACTTCTGAACTAATCTAGATAAATAATTAGCTTATCTAGTTCCTAAGTAAGCCGTTCTAATCACCTAACATGCATAATTAACTAATTAAATCGCTACTCTAATCTAGCTAACCACCTAATCCTTAATTATTTAAAATAAACACCACTTAAACGTCATTAGCCTACTAAGTAGAGTTTAGTGTATAAAATCATCGGTTTAGTGCAAAAACTGGTTCACCGCAACGGTGGTGCAACGGTGGCCGAAACCCGAACTTTCAACGGCATCAACAGACACTTGAACGGGGCCAAAAAGGCCTTGCAAGCCCACAGCAACTGCTGGGCTTGGTCTTGGGCTAGGGCTGAGAAGTGCGGCTGGGCTACTGCGCTCGGTTTGGTGGGCTGGGCTTGCTGCAGGCGTGTGGCTCGGCTGACTTCGCTAGAGGTGTTGCCGACGAAGGGGGATGGAGCGGTGTCGTTGCCGGGGTCAACAAACCAGCTGAAGAAGCAGCTGTTGTCTTCGGCTGCGAGGAAATGGGCAGAGGCGATGACGCGAAGAAAAGTTGGGCCGTCGGTGGGGTTTTGGGCTGGTGCGACAACGTGAGAGAGAGATTGGGTGGAGAGATGGGCAGACGGTGGCTTCGGTGGAGATGGCCACGTGGATTTGCGGTCAATAAACCTGCTGGAGCTGACTTCGATGGAACTGAAGACACGGACGAGGCAGCTGCTGTCGAGGGAATGGAGCTGGCTTCTGCAGGGAGATGAGTGGCCGATCGAAGATGGTGCAGGCGCTGAGGTTGTCTTCAGTGGAGATGAAGACACGAGGAGGGACCAACGGTTGACCAAGCAAGAGGAAGACACGGGGAATGGAGCAACAATTTCGGTGGAGATGGCAACGAATTGGGGGGTTTGCTCGGTTACAGAGAAAGAAAAGAAAAGATGGAGAGGAAGTTGGTGTTCGAGCGTGAAGAAGAAGATGGGCAGAAGAGGAAGGTCGGCAAAAACAAGGGGGGAAGGAAGTCAACAAAACTCATCAATTCCATTAATTGCTTGGTCCCCTAAAGTTCTCATGTATATTTTAATGTCCCCCGTTTCTTTCTTCCTTATAAAATCCTATAAATAAACTAATTTAAGCCAAAATTGCTCAGAACCAAGCTCCGAATTTGCTCAACTTTTGGACTTCAATTTCTTCACGAAATTCCCTAATTCAACGTTCAAATTTGATAAAGAAAAGCCTGCACAATTTCTGAAATTTCCTTTCACCCCGTAGCTTGGTTTGAAAGCCAAAAAATCCCTTCAATTCGACCCATTCTTTTCCGAATTGTGCCGAAACGATTTTCCGTAAAAATCCCAGAATCGCCGAAAATTCTTTAGAGGATGAGTCAACGGTCCTAAGAAAAATCGTGATATTATAGAACTTTCAATTTCTAAAATCGGGTTCAATTTCACGGTCAATTTCAATCTAACGCGATTTTAGTGTGACCTAACCTACCGGGTAGCTTTTAGGAATTTTTAGTGCAATTGACATATGGTTGATTATTTTTTAACCACAATGTATGTCTTCGACACATAGGCGACTCTCGATTGTCATAAAAATCTCGAGATTTCAAATACGGACATAGGGTACGAAAATGACAGAAAAATCAACCTAGTGCCGTTCGACAGAAATTTTGCAATTAAGTGGAATCACCCACACACTAATCACATACCTCTATCAAATCGACCTATCTTTGGTTTCTGATTGATTTTTGACTGTGCTGTAATAACCCTTGCAGATTAACACAATCGAGCAGTCGATTCTTGGTTGAATTCTCAAGTCCATTATGTTTAGATTCCTTAATTGCTTCTCTAGATAGTTTAGTTATCTTATTAGTGATCAACTCAGAGAATAGCATTATAGGCGTGTCGATGAAAGGCCCAATTCATTCAATCGAAAACAAAGCCTGAAATTCAGGATGTCACAACCGAGAGAGAGAAAAGGACTCGTGGAGGTCAGCAAAGGAGCCGAGAAGCCCCCCGAAGCGCCCTGCCGCCGCCAGTGAGCCATCGACCGCCGCCATTCCCGCTGGAAACCAAGTAGGCCTTTCCTCAAATACTTGGCATGCATCTCTAGAAATGAGTCGGCTGGAGCTCATCCTGACTAGTTCGGGTGAGCTCCGGCCACCTCCCTATCCTTGTTACCCTGCTTGATGTTCTGGCATGTTTTTTTTTTCTTTTTTGGAGTTCGGATCAGTGCTCGGGCCTCGGCCGAGACAAAATCCGTTAGGTTGTAGTGCCCCCCTCCTACTTCCTCTCCATCTAACTATCCACATAATCCATGCTTAACCTAAATTAATCATCCCTTAAGTGTCATTAACTCCATAAATAGAGTTTAGTGAGTAAACTCACCAATTTAATGCAAAAAAAAACCGGTTCACGGCGATGGCGGTACAACGGCGACACCAAAGGAAGCTTGGATCAGGCTGAAAAGGCCTAGCAAGCCCATAGCGAAACTGCTGGGCTCGGCTTAACTAGGCTGCAGCTATGGGCTGGGCTAACTTTGAGTGGGCAAGCCTTGGCTCGGGACTGGGCTGAATTGCAGGCTGCACGGAGCTGAAGATGGGCTAAGCCGTTGATGGTGTGAGGAGCAACAGCGAAGGAGCAGAACTGGCGGAGAGGGGATGCGTCGAAAGAGCTGCTGGAGTCAACGCCAAGGGGTTTTGGTGGGGTGTCGTTGCTAGTGGTTGACTCGGTGGGTGATGAAGTGAACTGTGAGATTGGCGTGGGACGTGTGGCAGTGTGGATGAACGATCGATGAAGACAAAAGATGGTGGGGGAGTAGCGAAGATGATGCTGGCGTGAGCTGCAGGCTGAGCTTTGAAGGAAAACCGAAAAAGAGAGGGCAGAGCAATTCGGTCCAATGAGAAGAAGTCAGGCTCGAAGGAAAGACGAGAGAACGCGGTGAAGGAGTTGACTCGGTGGGGGGGGGGTGGCAGTGAAATGGAGGAGAATGAAGGGATTCATCCATTGGTGGGGCAGAGGAACGTGCAGCAAATGAAAAGAAAACAGAAGCAGAAGACTTCGGTGAAATGGGATGCTCGCACGATGAAGGAGGGGCGGCAGATTGGCGTGTTGGAGAAGCCGAAGGAGAGGGGGGGGAAGTTAATTAAAATATCTCATTTTCATCATGAATTGATCCCCAAAAGTCCACATGTTCATCCCCTTTGTCCCCCATAATACTTTCTTGCATAATTTCCCACAAATAACTCATTTTGGTGCCAAATGTTGTAGCCCCATACAAGCCTTCGGTGAAATGGGATGCTCGCACGATGAAGGAGGGGCGGCAGATTGGCGTGTTGGAGAAGCCGAAGGAGAGGGGGGGGAAGTTAATTAAAATATCTCATTTTCATCATGAATTGATCCCCAAAAGTCCACATGTTCATCCCCTTGTCCCCCATAATACTTTCTTGCATAATTTCCCACAAATAACTCATTTTGGTGCCAAATGTTGTAGCCCCATACAAGCCTTCGGTGAAATGGGATGCTCGCACGATGAAGGAGGGGCGGCAGATTGGCGTGTTGGAGAAGCCGAAGGAGAGGGGGGGGAAGTTAATTAAAATATCTCATTTTCATCATGAATTGATCCCCAAAAGTCCACATGTTCATCCCCTTTGTCCCCCATAATACTTTCTTGCATAATTTCCCACAAATAACTCATTTTGGTGCCAAATGTTGTAGCCCCATACAAGCCTCCGAATTCCACAATTTCGGACTTCAATTTCTTCACCAATTCTCCAATTTGATGTTCAATTTTGTTGAAAAAGAAGTCCACACAATTTCCACATTTTCCCTTCTCCAAATAGCTCACTATGGAGGCCAAAAATCCATTCCATTTGGCCCCTCCAAAATTCATTTCTTTTCCGAATCATCCAAATTGATTTTCCGGAAAAATCCCGAGCTTACCGAAAATTCTTCAAAAGATTATTCGACGTTTCTAAAATAAATCGTGACATGATAGAACTTTCAATTTCTGAAATCGGGTTTAAAGTCGCAGTTAATTTCAATCTGACGCGATTTTAGTATGACATAATCTACTTATAGCTTTTAGGAATTTATAGCGCATTTGACCCGTAGTCAATTATTTTCGATCCACATTATACATCTTCGACTCATTGGCAACTCTTAGTTGTCGTGAAAATCTCGAGATTTTAAATACAAGCACCAGGTACTGAACTGACAGAAAATTGGGTTAGTGTTGTTCGATGCGAATTTTTCAATCAGGTGGAATCACTCACACTTCAATTGTGTGCTTCTATCGAATCGACCTATATCCAATCACTAGTCGCTTATAATGGTGCCATATTGACCCTTGTTGATTGTCAGGGTCGAGCAGTCGATTTATGATCGAATTCTCAAGTCTGTCGCATTTAGATTCTTTAATGGCTTCATTTGATAGACTAGTTATCTCGTGGGTGGCCAACTTAGGAAAAGAAAAGGCTATATGCGCATCGATGAAAAGCCAAATTCATTTCATCAAAAACAGGGTTGAAAATCGGGATGTCACCACTAGTACCGTTGCCAAGGATTGATGACTTGTTTGATCAGTTGCAAGGAGCTTCGGTATTTTCGAAGATTGACCTAAGGACAGGTTACCATTAGTTGAGGATTAAGAAGAAGAACATACCGAAGATGGCATTTTGTATGCGTTATGGTCCTTATGAGTTCATCATGATGCCATTTGGTCTTACCAATGCCCCAATTACTTTCATGGACTTGATGAATCGAGAGTTTAAGGAGCACTTAGACTAGTTTGTGATCATGTTCATCAACAACATTTTGATATACTCAAAGAGTCTATAGGAATATGAACAACACTTAAGGACGGTACTCCAAACCTTATGAGAATACGAGCTATGTGCCAAGTTTAGTAAGTAGTTTAGTAAGTGCGAGTTTTGGCTAACTTGCGTTGCTTTCTTAGGTCACGTGATTTCTAGCGAAGGGATTTCCGTGGACTTGACCAAAATCGAAGCTTTTATGAACTAGCTAAGACCAACAACGATGATTGAGATCCAAAGTTTCTTAGGTTTTGCAAGTTATTATAGATGGTTCGTGGAAACATTCTCTGCAATAGCCATGCCTCTAACGCGATTGTTGAAGAAGGACGAAATGTTTGAACGGACGGATAAGTGCGAGTGTAGTTTCTAAGAGCTTAAGCATAAGCTGACTACTGCACCCATGTTAACAATTACGTTGGTCTTGAAGGATATGAGATTTATAGCGATGCGTCGTTCAAGAGCCTAGGTTGCGTTTTGATGCAACATGGGAGAGTGGTTGCATACATATCCCGTCAGCTAAGACCGTACGAGTTGAATTATTCGATGCATGATTTGGAACTAGCAGCAATTATCTTTGCCCTAAATATTTGGAGGCATTTAGCAAAGAAAAGTTCCAAACCCTTACGAACCATCAAAGTCTTAAGTATTTGTTCTCTCATAAGGAGCTAAACATGAGGCTGTGTTGTTGGATGGAGCTTATTAAGGACTACAACTAACACATCCTGTATCATCTTGGAAAACCCAACAAGGTCGCGGATGCGCTAAGTCGAAAGTTGTCAATTGCACAGATGATAGTTCAAGAGTGGATTTTACTCGAAGGAGTTTGAGATTTGGATTTCAAGTTTGAGATAAGCCACCTTTCAAGTCTTATGGCTACCCTCAAAATTAAACTAGAAGTGGAGGCAAAGATTACGATGCTGCAGTCAATAGACCTTAAGATCCAAAAAGTTCTACAAGAGGATGTAGAAAAGAGGAAAGTTGATTTTCAAGTTACTAAGGACGGAATAGTAAAGTTTCATGGATGGTTGTGCGTGCCTAACGATGTGGAGCTTAAGGAGGAGATTTTGTCAGAAGTCCATTATAGCAATTATAGCATTCATTCGAGCAGCATAAAATTGTATTAGAATTTATGCCGGTATCATTGGTGGAATAATATGAAGGCAAATATGGCCAAGCATGTTGCTAAATGTTTGATGTGCCAACAAGTGAAGGCACAACATTGCAAGTTTGGCGGACTTCTACAACCCCTTGAGATTCTCGAGTGGAAATTAGAACATATTTCAATGGATTTTTTTATGGGATTGCCGATGAGTCAGCAGGGAACGATTTCATTTGGGTCATGGTCGATAGGTTGACGAAGTTTGTACACCTCATCGTCATACGAAAGGACTTTGCATTGGATAGATATGCTGAATTGTACGTGTGGCAAATAGTTCGTTTGCATAGAGTGCCAATGATGATTACGTTAGATCAAGACCTAAAGTTTAAGGCATCTTTTTGGAAAAGTTTGCAAATTGCCTTGGGAACGAAATTGCAGTATAACACGACCTATCATCTACAAACGGATGGTCAGCCTGAAAAGACTATTTGGACGCTTGAGAATATGCTGCGAGTTTATGTGTTGGATTTCAAAGGAAACTGGGAGGAACAACTTCATTTGGTTGGGTTTGCTTACAACAACAGCTATCACCAGAGCATTAAGATGGCACCATTTGAAGCATTATTTGGCAAGGCCTGCAGAACTCCTGTTTGCTAGGACAAAATTGGTGAGCATAAGATTACTGGCCTTGAGCTAGTTTAACAGTTAGTAGATGCCATCAAGGTTATTCGAGAGAGGCTTAAGACTGTCCAAAGCCATCAGAAGAGTTGTGCAGATAAATGACGAAGGCCCTTGGAGTATCAAATAGGTGAGAACGTTTTTCTCAAAGTGTCACCAATGCGAGGTACTTCGCAATTTGGCAAGAAATGGAAGCTAAGCCTGAGGTACATTGGTCCATTCAAGACCTTGGAAAGGAATGAGACTTTGGCATATTGTCTTGCGTTGTCACCGAGACTTGCTCAAGTGTATGACGTCTTCCACATGTCGATACTGAGGAAGTATGAACCTGATCCGACCCATGTCTTGAATTTCAAGAAAAGAGACATTAACAACAAGGTGTCGTACGTGGAAAGACCAGTTTAGATAGTGGATTGAAAGAAGCAAGTGCTATGCAATAAGATGATTCCCTTAGTCAAAGTGGTTTGGCAACACTATGGAACGGAGGGAGCCACGTAGGAAAACGAAGAGTTGATGAGGCATCAATATCCTTACCTTTATGTTATAGAGTTGTAATAGTTCAAATTTCGAGGATGAAATTTTTGCAAGAGATGAAGAGTTATGATATCCCGAAATTTGGCCCCTATTCGAAATATGTGAAATGGTTATTTCATCAATGCGCTTATGGTTACTTTACTTTGAACTTATCATTCACGAGTTCACTAATCTATTGGGTGAGGTCATAAATGATTAAAACGCGAAAGACTAGAGACTTCGATAAAAAATCGGCCGCCCAATCATAAGGATTGACAAGGTTCAATGCTACATTGTTATAAGTTAATTAGCTAACAAATATAAATCGATTTGACAAAAATACGTAGTCAATTCACGGGTGGTTTCACACGATTATGATACTTGCGTTGAACAACGATAAACAGATTTTCTATTGATCTTGTATTCAGTGTACGCAATTGAACCATCGTGATTACATGACAATTGAGGGTCGTCCACAATTCGAAGAGGCATAAACGTGAATCGAAAGTTATTGACCACGGGTCAACTACGTGAAAACCCCTAAAAGCCACTTGATAGTTTAGGTCCTATGAAAGTCGCATTCGATCGATTTTTAACTATGAAATTTCATTCGATTTCGGTATCGAACTTTTGAGGGTTTCAAAACTAATTTGTTGGACATCTCCTCATTGTCCATTGAATTATCAGCAAGTTCGGAATTTTCAATAAGGAAATTATTGGACAAAAATTGGAGACCAAAAAAGGAAAATTTGGATCCAATGGAAAAATGGTGATTTATGGGCCAAGGATTTAGTTTTAAAGGAAAATGGAATTAAGAAGATATTTTGGGAACAAAAAGGCTGCGTTTTTTCATTTCTTTTTCTGTTTTTAAACAACCTTTTTGTTTTTTGTTCCTGGAAACAAAAAAGGAACAGAAATGCGTTTGTTTGCGTTTTTGTTCCAAAATTATTTTTTTGTTCCCAAAAACACATCTGAAATAGAAACAAGAAACAAAAAAAAGTTGTTTCTTGTTTCTGGAACACATTTTAAGAACAAAAAAGGAACAAAAACATCTCCTCTTGTGTTTCTTTTCTATTTCTTGCTCAACCGTTCGAACACCGCCTCTCTCCTCGCATCTTCTCCACCGTCATCTTCTCCGGCGCCTCCCACTCTACGACGCCGACAGCCGCCTTTCTCTCAAGACCATTCGGCTTCTCCACTATCATCCTCTCTGGCGCCGACAGCCGCCTCTGTCTCGAGACCATCAGGCTTCTCCACCGTTGTCCTCTCCGGCACCGACAGCCGCTGCTCCTTCACCAGGTGAACCTGCTCACTGCTCCTCCTTCACCGATTGACGAGGGCTTTGGCGAGAGCCACCCCACAGATCTGGGCGATGGCTGCTTGGAGCTCGAGCGTGAGGGCTCGCTCGAGCCAGCGCTTGCCCAGATCTAGGGCACCGTTGCTCGCCAAATCTGCGGCAGCGGCTCGTCTGCTTGCTCGAGATCTAGACCAGCACGCTCGCCCAGATGAGCAGCTCGCTCGAGCATTTGCTTGCAGTGAGCCCTGCTCTGCTCGCGGTACGGATCTCCAGTCTCTTGTATCCAATCTCCATTTCTCCTTCTCTCCCCACTTGCTCTAATAGAGTGTCGCCGCCTTCACCGGTTCTCTCGCCGCCACCGCCGCCGTTCCACTCTCCTGCTCGGCCATCAAAGCGATTCGCCGCGCTCCGCCCATCACTCCAAGTACTATCTCCTCGATCCGTTTGATTCTTCAAGGGGCAAGTGCTCAACCGATTCTATAGCTTCGGACATCGCTGCCCAAGTAACATCAAATTAGGGTTTCACGCACTTCTGCGCGGAGAAATTCGACGGTACTTTTAAGCATGTCCGCTGCCGCGGGAGGTTCCACGGTCATGGAGGGGGAGGACGATTACGTCAAGTACGTCCTCGTCGCCAAGCGCAGGGCAATGGAAGCCCAGAAGATCTTCCAGCGCAAGGACAACGCTTCTTCGCTCGAGGAAGACCACTAGAAGGCGAAGCTGGCGGAAGTCAAGCCTAGCCTCCTGGTGAAGGCGACGCAGCTGAAACGGGATCAGCCCGAGATTCCCCCACCGAGCAGATGGTGCAACATGAGAAGGAGATGCTTGAGAACTTATCCAATCGCAAGACCTTGATGTCGATCCGCGAGTTGGCGAAGGGAATCATTTACACCGAGCCGCTGCTGAGTGGGTGGAAGCTGCTATTGCCGATTCGGAGGATGTTGGGGAAGCAGTGCGATATGATTTGGAAGCAGTGGCATATTATTGTTGATGGAGAGGATATCCTGCCGCCAATAAAGAATTTTAAGGATATGAGGTTCCTAGACCCTATTTTGAAGAAGTTGAAAGTGAAGGGGATTGTGCAGCCGATGCCGATTCAGGTGCAGGCTCTTCTAGTGGTCTTGGTGGGCAGAGATATGATAGGGATTGCATTCACAAGGTCGGGGAAGACTTTGGTTTTCGTGTTGCTGATGATCATGATTGCTCTTCAGGAGGAGATGATGATGCCCATTGCTCACGGTGAAGGACCGTTCGGATTGGTTGCCTACCCTTCAAGAGAGCTCGCGAGACAGACATATGAAGTTGTGGAGCAGTTTTTGGTTCCGTTGAGAGAGGCCGGATATCCAGAGTTGAGGGCTCTGCTATGTATTGGAGGAGTGGATATGCGATCGCAGGTGGAGGTTGTGAGGAAGGGAGTGCACATTGTTGTTGCTACTCCTGGTCTATTGAAGGATATGCTGGCAAAGAAAAAGATGAACCTTGTAATTGCAGGTAAAATCCTTTAATTCATCCTTTTATACCTTTTGAACTTGTACACTGCTTTCCACAACATCTGGCTATCTCTGAATAATTCCATCTGTAACTGTTGGCGTATGATCATGCATTGGCAAGTTGATTGGTTTGCTATTGGTAGGAAGTTATTAGTGGACAGCAGACGTGAAACTGCCAAATACTAAATGTTATCCCTACTCTGAAGCAACTAAATCGAATCTTCAATAAATCTGCATTGAAAAAACTCAATAGTGCTTAAGTCGAGCATATTTGCGTTCTTAGTGCTCTATGTTTTTGCTTGAGTTCTATGTGCACCATTTGGATTCCAACGGTCAATGCTAGCTCAAAGGTTAAATAGCGTGGCATGGGACATTGATTGAGATTGCTTTTTGAGTTCTTATCTTTGCCTCTTTGTCCTGAGGATATGGGATTTCACCGAACCAAGATTCTTCATCTTGCACTCTTTCCTAAATTAGCCTCAATCTTGATTTTCTGTTAATGCACTGCTGTCTAATATTCAGAATTGTTATTTGTGGGGACAATTATACTGATCTGTTGCTTTCTGCAGGTACCTTACTTTAGATGAGGTTGACAGATTGGTGGACTTGGGATTTGAAGATGATATAAGGGAGGTGTTCGACCACTTCAAAGCTCAACGTCAAACGCTCCTCTTTTCTGCCACTATGCCTACTAAAATTCAGAATTTTGCAAGAAGTGCTATGGTGAAGCCTGTCACGGTCAATGTGGGAAGAGCAGGTGCTGCAAATCTTGATGTCATTCAAGAGGTCGAGTATGTCAAGCAGGAGGCAAAAATTGTTTACCTTCTTGAGTGCCTTCAGAAAACTCCACCCCCTGTCCTTATATTATGTGAGAACAAGGCCGATGTGGATGACATTCATGAGTGTCTACTTTTGAAAGGAGTTGAAGCAGTGGTTATTCATGGTGGCAAAGACATTACTAAGAGAGAGAATATGCTATTTCATCGTTTAAGGCAGGCATGAAAGATGTCTTGGTTGCCACAGATGTTGCTTCAAAGGGGTTGGACTTTCCTGACATTCAACATGTGATCAACTATGACATGCCTGCAGAAATTGAGAACTATCTTTGCCTCTTTGTCCTGAGGTTGCAGATGATACATTGCATGATGCACCTAGAATAAACATGCTTAGGACAAGGATTGCAAATAAAATGGCGAGGGATCATAATATGCCTGAGATTTCATGACTTTGTGTTTCCGACTTTTGTAATTTTGTTTTCAAGTACTCACTTATCAAATTCAATGTGATGAAGTTGAACAATGAACTATATTACTTCATTATTGTGATGTTATGTATGAAAGGGTCTATGTAGAGATCTATAAGATATTCTTCTTTTAGCTAGCTCTTATTGTACAAATTTTACTTACGAAATTTTGTTTCAAGTATGCACATGACCATGTTCAGAATGTTTGTCTTCACCCACCATGAACAAAATTAAATTGATGAGCATTTCATTAGAGTGATAATGCAATACCAAGTTTACACTTTATTGAAAAAAAAGGCACGTGAGAAAAATTTGGTACAAAGTTTATTTATAAAATTTTCTTCAAAGTATGCACTTATAATCATGTTCAGAATGTTAGACTTTACTCACCATGAATAAAATTAAATTGATGAGCATTTTATGATAATGAGAATTCAAAACCAAGTTTACACTTTATTAAATAAATAAAAAGCAATTGGGAAATTTTTGGTACAAACTTAAAAAAAAAATTTCCAAGTAAGCAAATATGATCATGTTTAGAATGTTTGTTTTCACTTAATATGAACAAAATTAAATTGATGAGCATTTCATGAGAATGATAATTTAATACCAAGTTTACACTTTATTAAAAAAAACACTTGAAAAAAAATTGGAACAAAAATTTTGTGCAGTTACCAAACGTGTTTCTGTTCTTTTTCTATTCTAGGAACAGAAATTTTGTGCAGTTACCAAATGTGTTTCGGTTCTTTTTCTATTCCGTAAACAGAAATTTTATACAGTTACCAAACACGTTTTTTTGTTAAAAAATCATTCCCTATAACAGAAACATTTTTTTCTATTTCTGTTTCTTGGAACAATTTTTAAACAGAAACGTTACCAAACGCACCTAACATTTCCGAAAAGTCTTGCATTTATAGACTACAAGACAAAAGGAATAAAAGGTGGAGAGGATCATACCAAAAAAAAAAAAAAAAAAGGAAAGGTGGAGAGGAAATTGGGGGATTGTGTTGGACTCTTCATGATAAAAATGCAAGAATCTCTCTCTCTCTACCCTCACGTTTCTTCCCCCCTTAGTCGAACCTCCTTCCTTCTCCTCTCTCTTCCATTTTGCTTTCATTTCGCTTTCATTTCGCTTTCATTTCCTTTATCTTCAGCTTCATCTTCATCATTCTCTTCTTCTTCGTATTCTTCTTCCCTTGTTCTCCATCACCACCATCGCAAACCACCACTCACCGTCGCGTCCGTGTCGCTCGTTCAAGCCACCACCGCCATCCTCACCACCTCACCGAACACTACGGTCCACCAATATCTCCATCTCCACACCGATACACCACTACCCAAGCCAAGCCGAGCTTGGTTGTGGGTTTTGAGGAGTCACCGCCACCGCGCCATCTTCATCGTCCCACATCCCCACCATCCGCCGTTGTTGTTGCTCCACCAGTTCACCACCACCAAGCCAAACATCTCCCCCTCTTTGTGCCCATGAGCCTCGAGAGGCTTCGTTGCCACCATTTGAGTTCTCGTTCAAGCCAGGAACGCCATGTCCTCGACGCCGTTGCCCCCACCGTTGCCGTGAGCTTGTCATTGCTGGAAAACCCCTGAGTTAACTCCTAATCCTTAATGAGAAAGTTAATTGCGTTTAGGGGTAGTTTAGTTTAGGGCTAATGGTAGTTAGTGGCCTTTAACGATAGTTTAGCCCTAACTAAGATTAAGGATGGATTAAATGAAGGCTACTAGAGATTAATCTTAATTAAGGATTGTTAGTTTAATTAATCATGTTTAAATTAATTAAGCAAGTTTAATCGTGATTAGTGGAAATTAATGATGGTTTAGCCGTTAATTAGAATTTTATGTCAATTTATTAGATGAAATTATGCATAATTATGACTGTCTAAGTTTGTAATGACATGTTGTTGATTGCCTAAATCATGGGTTTAAATCCTATTTTCAAAGAAGGTTTATTTGAAAAGAAAATGGCAAACTTCGAAATGTTGTGTTTGGCGCTGTGTTTTATGTGTTAAATGGGGCAATGGGATTTTAAAATGAAAGCATGTAATATTTGGTAGGTTGATTTTAAGTATGTGACCACATGCGATTATTTTACCGGAATTTTTAAATGTAGAGATTTTTCAAGGTTTGCTATTTAAACACGAACTCTTTTACACTACTGACAGTAGATAAGAATTGGTTTGAGTGTTTGCATGCTTGTGTGGTCACTTAATTGAACTTGTCACCCAACGGGAGTTTGAGGACAATGCCCGATGTTTATTGAATGCTCAGCGAGGGTCAAGATGCTGAGTCGCAGTTGATGCCGGATCGATGCTTCTTATGGAATACCGTCTAGGCAAGTGTTCTAGATGATGTTGTGCCTCATAGGGCGGGACGATGCCCGATCATGCCAGAAGACTACCTACTTGTGTGTTGGCCGTGGTTCGAGGGGTCGTTATAATTGGAACACGTGTGAATGGTCGTGATGTATTATGCCTGATTATGGGGTAAAATTGTGAGGCACGATATGGGATAGGCCAAAACAAGTTTTACCTTATAATTGGGACTCGTGTGGATATTTGATATATGAAAGTTATGTGTTCTGATTGTTGATTATATTTATTGAATTAGTGTTGGTATATATGATGTATTAATATGTAGGGGTGTGCCAAGGCGAGGTAAGTTTGTATGCCATTGCATGTTTAGGCTGCCTCCAAGATGAATTTGCGTCCTACTCAGACTTAGGCTGTTAACTTGTTGGGATTTATATCTTACCTTGTTGTTATAAATATTTTTCTGGCCCATAGTATGGAGAACCGTCCCGTGTGGTTTGGGGTCTTGATGGACCAAGATGCGGGTGTGCTAGGCATCACTTTTGGTCAGCTTCTTTGTTAGTGAAGTTTAAGTTAACCTTGACCCTACAGGTTTTTGAGATGGTTGGTAGAAATGACCATAGAAAGGCTTGTAATTATTAAATTTCCTAGGGTTAACAGTTTATAAATTAAAGTGTTGTTTTAGAATGGTTG
The DNA here is from genome assembly GCF_016545825.1 of Eucalyptus grandis. Classification (NCBI taxonomy): domain Eukaryota; kingdom Viridiplantae; phylum Streptophyta; class Magnoliopsida; order Myrtales; family Myrtaceae; genus Eucalyptus; species Eucalyptus grandis. Next base: position 41,324,740 of record NC_052619.1, read on the forward strand.
ATGTGCTTACTATCCCTATTATTTAATGCTTTGACTAGGTGGTTTATAAATTTCTTCCGCATGCGTTTAATCGCAAGATAAAAAGAATGGGTTAACAATACGTCTTGGGACATCACAATTTTAATTGATCGTAGAGGAATGTTCGCACACTCAAGGTTCGGGGCGTGACATTGATACCCTGGTAAACACATACTGAGGTGAAAAACTCAACAAGATGCAAGTTAAAATCTAGCAGATGTAGAGGTAGATACTTGTCCATTCGCATTGGTCAACTCTAGTTGGAAGCAATGCTTTGGACTGTGCCATTTGATTAGTCTAGAGAAATTGGCTTTCCCAAAAGGGCTCCTTAATTTACATAGCTCAGTTTTGCCACCCTAACTTGTGCCTCTCTTTGCCTTTCAAATCATATCATGAAGAGAAACAGAAGGCTTGAAACCTTACTCCACCATGGCATTAAGTGAATCAGCCGCCCCTTCCCACTTGCAATACTTGCAAAGAACCTCAACAGTTCAACTGTAGCTGCCAAAGTTAGGAACCATTCCTTTCTTGCCTTTTTCTGGAAACTAACTCAGGGCCCTATACGAGCTACCCTCCTTGCAGTATCCACTGATCGTTGTGCTGTATATCACGTCATTGGCCTCTATGCATCCATCATGGATCGACTTAAACATCTTCTATACTTCCTTCATATGACCTTTCAGGCACAACCCGTGTACTAAAACACCGTATGTGTGCACATCAGGAGTGAATCCAGCCTTCTGCAAAGATAAATAGATGTCGGATCCTTTCTCCATGTCGTCCGATCGTACGTAGGCACCTACTAGAATAGTATGGGTCACTTTCGAAAGAGAGATGCCTCTCTCCTCCATCTCCTTCAGCAAATCTGTCACCGCAGGCAAATTCTTGGCTCTAGCATATCCGGCATTCAAAGTGTGTCGTATGTAACCAACATGGGGAGTGAACACTTGAGTTCAGCTGATCAAATAAGCTGAAAGCTTTATCCAACTTTCCCCAATCACAAAATCAATGTATGAGTGTGTTAAATGTAATGCCGCTCCTTTTCATGAAGTCCACCAACCTCTCAGACTTCCCAAACTATGGAGTCACAACACAGACCCCTAATGAGAATATTGAATGTAACAACACTATACATGATCCCTTGCTCGCGCATTTCATTGAAACAGTTCAAGGGCCCCGTTTACATCACCTCTCTTGCAAAGCACGTTGATCATGAGATTGCAAGTATGAACACTCGGAACAACCCCACTCAGCTTCATCTTTCGGTACAACTCGAGACCATCTCCCGTCTTGTCTTTTCTCAAATACCCATCAAGCAACACTCTGTAGGTTTTGCGTTTGGCACCTAAACCCAAGTCGCTCATCTCCTAGAACAATTCTCCGCTCTTTTGACATCGCCATGTTTTCAACAGTCATCAGTCAAGACCACGTATATGTAAGCCACTGGAGACAAGTTCATCCCCTTCAACCGAAAAAAAATCTCGAAAGCCCGGTCCAAGGAACCAGCTTCGCAACAGCCGTTTGCCATGATTCCGAGACTCCACTCGTTGACGATTCTTACTTTGGGGAACAGACGCCACACCTTATCAAACGAGCCCGACCGAATGAGAGAACTCAGCAGATTGTTAAAGGTGCTCCAATCGGGGACGAGTCTATTTTTCGCCATTTGGTTCAAAACTCATGGACTCACTCCGTCAATGGAGACTGCAAAAGGATGAGAAGGATTATTTGCGAAGAACAGCATTGACGGGGTTTGAATTGAACTAAGTTCTCGTTGGGTTGTGAGATGTGATCAATTAGAAGGTGTCGAGTGATGGGAATTTCACCATTTTTGGAGCGACAGTGAGAGCTTGGCAGGTTTCTTCTCTCTGTCTTTCCCTTTAACCTATCATGTTGGCAAGTTCAATTGTCAATTGTCGTTCAATTTTAAGTAATATGGAATGCAAGATTCCATAACTTGCCTCTGAATAAGACTTTGGCCCTCTTTCATTAGTCCTGAGACAACATGATCTATGAAAAGTTACCTTGCAATATCAAAACTAACTTACCACCCCACGTTAAGAATGATACGATCAGATTGAGGAAATTACTAGCACAGGACACAATCTCATCTCGTTTTTCCGATGCAGACACCATATGGGCAATCAAAACTGTCTATAGTAATATCTTGCTTTCAACTCACATCTCATGCTTGGACAACCAGCTTCAAAAGCAATTAAAGAATAGCAAACTTTTGCGCCTTCAAATGCAGATAATTTGCTACTAGTTGCAGAAGAAGTTTGGCCAGCTCCTTCTCTGAATCAATAACCGCACCAATTTGAATATCATTCTGGACTACAAAAAGAGAACTTTTCTCTCAACCAATCAATTTGCACGTTTGATGTGGTGTTTACAAACCAAAGAATGTTGAATCACTGAAAGAAGCAAGAAAAATTTCCCAGGAAATAAGGGCTAAATGACCCTGAGGGAATCAATTGTGAGCTGACTCAAGTGGGTCATGCTGCTTAGTCACTTTGCAACGAAAAGATCAATTCGACGATGGGAAACTCACATACGGATCAGCGAAAGCATCATCATTGCCTGGACGTGAGAACACAATCTGCATCCAAAGTTCATTGAAAATTACACTTTGAAAAGGAAAAAAAATTACGTTTGTAATCTGCACTAGTGTATTATTTTTATTTTCAACTTGACCAGAGCGAAAGCAGACTTCTCCCATCAAGAGGAAAGAAAGTACTACTACTTAAAATAATGAGGCATTACCTGATAATTTCCAAGGGTGTGCAACTTAAAACCAGCTGCGCAATAGTCGAAGTAGTATTCCCATGTCCTTATGAACTCTTCATTGAATCCCAGAGCCAATATTTTCCTGCAAAAGGAGAAAACTGTCATGAATGACTACTAAACTGGGAGAAATTGTACCAAAGTGTTGCAGCATCGTTTCACTAGTCACCTCTTTTTTTCCATGAAGTTCTTCCTCCAACACTGAAGCGTTTGGTAGTAATGGATGCCTATGTTGTCCAGATGCTCCACGCTGTAGTGGAAGGTCTCTTGGTGAATAAATTAAGTGAAGAAGAAGAAAGAAACTTATGGGCTTAATAATTGTACCAAAGTCGGGACGCGGACGCCATAGCTGATGTTATCCTGCTTAACGAAGGCAGGCAGCCACCAGGGAAGATATATTCTTTTATGAAGTCAGAACTTCGCCGGTATTCGTCATACCGCTCATCGGGTATGGATATGAACTAGTGGAATTTAACACACCAGTGAAAAAAAAAATAAGCATTATGAAACGATAGTTAGAGCCATAAAACTGGTGTATGTCACATGCCTGTAGAACAAGAAGTCCGTCTTTGGCTAGCACTGATTCGCAACAGCTGAAGAACTCCTCCATGTATTCATGGCCAACTGCTTCTATCATCTCACTGTGAATTCATTCCATCAAGAGTGAGTCATTTAAGCATTTTTTTGGGTCATTTTAATCATATTATGAAAAGACAAACTCACCAGGAAATGATCCTGTCATATTTGTAGGTACTTGGCAATTGGCGATAATCGCAAAGAAGAAATTTGATGTGGTCCTGCGTCAAAAGGAAATACATTATCTCTCGGACCAAATAAAGTAATTTTTTCAAGTACCAAATGCAGGCAGATTGGATACCTGAAGGCCTGCTTCTTTCACTCTTGATTCAGCATACTTCAGTTGCTCTTTCGACAAAGTAATGCCCGTGTATTTGCATCCAGTTTGCCTGACAACTTCAATGGCAAAGCTTCCCCAACCGCAGCCAATTTCAAGAACTTCATGCGTCTTTTCAATTCTTGCCTACATTTTGATAAGGCAAAAGTATTAGTCACAAAACAGTCAAAGGGTAACCGTCAAGCAGCCCAACTAATAGCAAATCAAACTTACTTTTTTAATCAAAAGACAGATCTTTCTCATCTGGGCCACCTTTAGGTCTTCACCTTCCATCTATCAAATATTTCAACAGGACAAGTACGCATCATTGTTTTGAGCGACTAGACTGCATTCAGATATGGATTTTTTATTCACTCTGGCTTCTAAAGCACGTATTCAGCAGCAGGAATATAAAAACACAGTGTGGTTACTGACCTTGAATACTGCGCATGAGTATGTCATAGTCTCATCCAAGAACAGCGAAAAAAGTTCATTACTCTGCCAACATGACGAAATGGAAATCCTAACATTACATCATATCATATGCACAAGGACAATCCTGCTTTTGATATAAATCATGTCGAGAAATTGACAATGTATTCTGGTTTGTTCTGTTTTCTTGACAAAATGCTAGGAAAAAAGAATAGGAATAAGGTATCTACCAGATCATAATGCCGGGAGATATTCCTGCGAGCTTGTGTTAAAGTGTTTTGCCTTGATACATGCTTGAAGAAGTACTTAGCCGAAGCAATACCAGCTGTTAATAACATTGGTGTCCACCAACCCCTAATCAAAAAAGGGCATCCACCGGTTTAGTATCTTTAATACGATTGTACAAGGTCGAAAATATTTTGTTCCAATTAGTAATGTATTATGTACCTTTTCTTACTTAATTTCGAGACGGTAGTATCAGAATCTCTGTTGGCTATGAGAATCTGCAATTGTCCATATTCTTGGCAAGTGATTAAGTATTTGAAAAGCTCAAAAGGATACAGCATTGATGAATGAAGTCCATTTGATGAAGAAAATACCTGAAAAAGATTTAAAAGACCTCTATCTTTATCTACAAAAGAAAAATCACCATTTATGTAAGCATCTGCCAGGCCTAGATCAGCCTGAGTCATCACCTGAAAAACCAAAAAATTCTCTATTAAGACACAAAAGGGTCTCAGCCGGGAAAAGCAAAAACTGCACTTCATCCGCAGGAGGGTCCTGAATTGTCTGATTCAGTGTGGGCAGAAATTGCGCATACAGATAGAACGATACCTTCCAGTAAAACTGTGGACTGTGGATCCTCAAATTAACTGTTAGAGGACATCTTTTTGTGGTTCCCTCGAAGGTAAACATCGTGCCTCCTTCCTCTAATAAACTGCCACTCAAGAAAGCACAATTATCACTATGTAATTTTCAATATGTTCCCCTAAACCGTGAGTCAACAAGAACATTTTACATTTTCGAGTATCACTATTATTGACAAGTAAACTCACAAATTCTGATTCTGAGTGACTAACTAATATGCAGAAGTGGACCACAACAGAGTAGCAATGGATATGATGTTAAAGACGAGAAGATGTTGACTCAGATGCTAATTCAGAGCAATGACGGTTAACAGTTCTGAAGATCCACATAAGACAAGGAGATATGTACACTACCAGCCAATAGTTATCATGATAAGTAGTAGTATACTCACATTAACGATCCTGTGGAAATATAACGTCCAAGAAATCTAGTAACAAAAAGGCGTGCCCCCATTTCCATGAGTGAAGGAACCATATGTTGAGGATTCTCAAGAACAGAATGACTTTGTCCAATCACTCCATGTGCAGCAGCCATGCCAGCCTGTAAATAAGTCCCTTGACTTAAGATTCGCATATACAGCTTGCCCACACAGAGAGAGAGAGAGAGTCTATACCTTCAATCCATCCTCGTGGAAGCCATATCCTGAAAGAAGAATAAAAACTTAAGTTGGTAATGAAATAAAAACTACGTTCCCTTGGCGACCTGAGTCCAAGAATTAAAAAATTCTTTCTACCAAAAGATTCAAATCACTACAATTTTATGAGCAAAGACCACACAAATTGACTCTTCAATTAGGCATAACTTAGGACCCTCATTCAAAATTTAACCTCAAGAAATATGGCAAGAACCTTGTAGAAGTATTCTTTATCACATGCCCAGAAATAAATGATACTCTCAGTGTTTTTACAAAAACAATCACTGGCGCTAAAATAGGAATTTCAAAGGCTCACCCTGGTATGCTCCGCAGAACCAAATTCCTCTTTTTCCTTGGATCTGATCTAGCTCTTGTGAAGCTTTCGATGCAGCAACAGATGGAATTGGATGGCCAGTGCACCACTTAAGCAAAGTGTTTTGTGGTTCTCGTGAAGGATTGAGAGTCACGAGAAATGGCAAATCCTTCTGATCAAGGTTCTGCAAATTTTCACGGGCCCCATTAAAATCATTCATGCTGAAACTGGTGCCAGCAGAAAGGGAGTTCTAGAGGCAGTCAAACCACAGAAATTGTCAACGTGTTGCAGAATGCACCTCACGAAGATGCTACGTTGCTTAAATTTTTAGTGGGCATTAACAACTTATAAGCATATCGACCAAGTACTATTTAGTGTAGTTTATGCACTCCATGACAACTGCAAGTTTCACTTCTTTTATTTTAAGGTGATATGTAGCACGAGTTTGTAGTGCAACAGATCCCGAAGGGAACAGCAGAATCAGAAATAAAATCAGCAAAGCACAGTTGCCATACCTGAAGCACATCGAGCCAGTATGTCAAGCACACTTTATTTTCAGTACTCCCCAGAAAATTCCATGCACTCCACGCTGCTGGGTTTTTGGGCATGAAAGTTTTGTCACGATGAAGATAAATGTCGCTGCCAATAGAAAAATGTACCGATGGTTTTGCACTCTGTAGTAGATATAAAAAGCAAAAAGAAGCTTGCCACTCTCGAAATTTCTGCAGAAATTTTCCCAAGCAGAAGGCTTAAAGCAGATGCAATTGACAACGACATCACTGTGGACACCATTGTTCCACTCTACATCAACTAACTGCCCTTGTAGACAATTGGATATTTGCAGATACTGGCCATGAAAACATTACATGAAAACGTGCAAGCGACAAATTAACCAATTATACCTGTAGGCATATTGGAATGCACCAAGTACTCTCATCTCATCGTAAGTTGCTTGGTCTCCCAACAATCTCAAAGCATCCGGTGCATGGACTGCTACAATACACTTATCATATAATTCTTCAGAACCATCTCCAGTTAGGACAACGCATCCTGTTCAATCTCCTGTTATCAATAAATTGCAGACTAATGGGACCAAAACTATAAATTGTCATGATGATTCTCAGATATACCTACGATGACAACATAGCTATTACGCCCATATCATTTGCTCTAACTCCATGTTATGTGACCAAAACAGTGCAAAAAAGGAGAAGACTACCAACATACATACCCTGATCACTAGTTGAGATGGATCGCACTTCGCAACTTGTTCTTATTTCACACCCTCTACACTCAAGCTCATCTCTGACCTGAAATTCACAAATATTTACAGTTCAACTCATCAATTTTTTTGTAGGGCTTCCAGAGGAAAAATTACGACCAAGAACGTCCAGTTTTCCATCTTGAACCACTGCATGTCCGAATTATCATCACCTTATTGACATAAGAATGCGAGCGTCTTCGGACAGTAAGCCACTGAGGGCGGCCAAGAACCTGCAAAGAAAACATGTAAAAATGGACAAAGAGGATGATGACAACAGACTGATAGAGATCGAAGAAAAGATTAGTTGATTGACTTATTCATATAAAATGCTACCGAGATTTGGTTGGTAGGATATCTGAAATTTTGAAACACAATTTTTGTCATTTACAATTTATCACTTACTCTTCTAGAGCCACATGACCTACCTGAAGCAGATGATGATTGCGGCAAAAGGACAGAACCGAGAAGGCTGAAAAGCTCATGACTCCTTTTGAAGAGCAAGACCAGATTGAACCACAAATTGGGATCTATAGAAAAATATGATTAACTGTTAATTCCCATAGATCTACATTCTACAAACAAGCGAAGGACGGATTTTGTCATATGAGTTAAAGATCAAGGATATGACAGAGTACAGTAATTCAACAATCTCACAATGTAAGCCCTTTGAAATAATTCAGAGTAACCCCGTGACTTGACAAACTGTCCCAAAGTTTCATTGCGGTCAATGTCAGGATTCCTCTCGAGCCCTTCTAGGTAACTACAAAGATAAACAGTCAAGAAACAGAGTGACTGCCGGTGATTGTCCGGTCGTACATACAAAAAGGATGCAATAACTTGAGGATTGGCTTATACATTTTAATGCAGTGGGCCCAGCTTGATTACCTTGCAAAGTCATGTAGGATATGCTACCGTAAGAATGAATATTGACCATTTTCTAGACAACTTTAGATATCTAATCATCTTATCCTGCTATAGAATGCATAGAATATCCAAAGTTCCCTTTCGAAAAATGATAGGTATCATTGTTCAAACAATTTGAAATCTCATGCAAACAGTGTAGCATTTTGCCAAAAACTTAGGCTTCAAAATCACTCTCTACATTGATGTCATCCGTGATCGATTTAGCAATAACACTTCTTTAATGATATTTCCTACTTATTGGCAAGATTGCAAAAATGATTACCAAGAAATCTTTGGCATAAATGATTATGATCAATATCATTGTTCTAAGCTACAAGCAAAAGACTTGATTTACCTGAGGACATCCTCCTTAAATTTGATGATTTCTCTGAGCATTTGCCAGAAGTAAGGATTCAACACATTTGACTTCTGGGCAAACAAACCCAAAAGACCATTTCTGCTTCCCCATTCACAACCTCGGCCTTCATCTAAGCTAACCGAGAATGACATGTCTGATATCTCCATATCCACTCGGAGACTCTCAAACAACTCCATCATATTAGGGTACGTAACCTGCAATAGACTCGGGATTCATGTCAGCATTAGAAGTTGCTCAAGATAAGCGATTCTTTATGAAGAAATTTACTTCTCTACTAAGCCAAAGAACCATGATCTCCAAGTGACAAAATAACAGATCAGTGGCTTCAACTCTTGTACTAATGACATAGCACATCAGTGGTATATTGAATCAATTTATACTCAGAGACAAGATTTGATGGTTAAAGCTGCTCATAGACATTTCAATGGCCAACAACTTTTTTTGTGATGTGCCATGTCTTGAGGGTAGAAAACCGATCAATAGCATATGCATCATTGATATTATACATGATAATAAACAAAATTTATCCATGCATATAATAGTTCCGATCACAGTAAAAAGAAAGAAATTTTCAACTCCCTAAGTTTCTATCTGCGCGACATGCTTAAATTGCCTTTTTTTTCTGAATGATTGAAATCAAACTTTCAGGGCCAATACATTTTCCGGCGCAGCCCCAAAATCATGGGCTAGAAAAGAACTAGGCGGGCCATTGTTATGCAGCCCAACTGGTGGATCTATTTATTCTTATTCTCAGCTGGAAATTGATTGAGCCGTTCTATCTTTATGTCTATATTCAGTTTAAGTATGGTCATGCACGTCTTAGTCATGCAACTCCTTTCTCTATAGTACAGCTATAAACATAAAAGAAATATCACTAAAGAATAAAGCAAATCTAACTAGATAAGAACCTGCTCTTTTTTGCAGGTTCTAAACCTTGCCGGATTGGCGAGCCCAGGGAAACACCAAGGCCCCGACCAAGGTCTACTCTAAAAGTGTGAGTAGTGAGAAATTATTACCAGGATCTGCTCCAAAAAAAAAAAAAAAAAAAAAAAATGGGTTTCATGTGATTATACGTGAATCGAGCCTAAGTTCACTAAAAGATCGCTCGTGGGTGATACTGGTTGAGCCTAGAGCTCTCGTACATTTCGCATGGGTGTTCCCATGATCTTTTCGAAAACCCGCCACAAATGTAAAAAAAAAAAAAGGCTGAGATAAGTAGAAGGAGATACAGATTAAAAATAAATAAAAAAAGTAGGAGACAATACGATGCAACTTGTTCCAAATCCAGGAAGAAGATGACAAACAGGCTTAGCTGTGAACTTTTATAGCCATTGTCCCATGTTGCAATGCCGTCCCCACTGCCCATTATTTGTTCTCTCATCGAAATTAGAAATAGCACCGGAGAGAAAAATATTATCATCAAGTTCGAAAGTTACGTTTTATGTCTTAGTTTTTTAATCATCGGATTACATTTGACGATTAATTTTCCAAAGTGGTTAGAAAGTCAGGTTTAGAGACAACACTACACACACAAATGAGCATCAAATGTTTGAATAATCATTTAAACCTTTTTATGCTAATAATGAAGTATCTGAAACTCTTGAATCACCTCATAGTTCCTAATCAAACATGCCAATCTCCCTTCAACAAATAATAGTCACGTAGGTGCACAAATTGGCTCTCCGAAATATATGGTTGTAACATAAACATACCTAAATAGGTAAATTTAATATAATTTGATATTTTAATAAGCGAGACCTCATGTAAATAGGTTGGCTAGTCTAATTAACAAATACTTGTGATACTTAAAACAACACGTACGTGCACATGTTACTTAAAACAAAAAGTTTCTATTTTTAAACATCATCATCATTTACAATTCTTTTCAAAATAAAATACTTGAATTAAAAAATCCGAGAACTACAATGAGACCCAATCATTTTCAGTGCCTGTATTTTTTTTTGGTTTTATGCCTGACATTGCGGGATTGGACCACCCCCAACTTTCCTGCGGAAGCCCTTTTCTTTCAATCCACTGGTCTTCATATAAAACCAAAAATAGTTCCATATCACAATCAATTCCACTTTTTTCTTGTACTCATCCTACAATTGATTGAACTTCTAAAACTAATAGCTTTTTTCTCCTTCAAGTAAAAGTAATATATTTTTTGAATTTTTAAAAACATTATAATCTCCACTTACCACTACAATAGCATTAAAATGAAAATAAATGGTATGGAGACTAAAAGTCAGCAGCTTACTTATCTCGAAAATTATTAATATCTATCTTATGGCACTCCGGTTTTTGGAAAAAACATTCCGATATATGGTAAACGGAGAGTATGCTTGCAGAATCAGTCCATCTTGTATTTAAGATGGGAGAAAAAAAGATGCAGAATGTATATGCCACCGGAAAAAAAAAAAGAAAAAAAAAGATTGAAATTAAACGTATGCACGTGTAGAAAGGCACTGCGACTTTCTAAATCTGCACATTGCGCGTTTAGAAGTTACCTTTTCTACTGTCTTCGCACCTCCCTTGAACCCCAACCTACAAAGTTACTTGTTGTATTTCTAGAGAAAAGACGATAAACAGGGGCGAATTGAGAAATGACGAGGAAGTCATTTTGTCTGTCACGAGATGTTTGGCTCCTGACATTTATTGCTCTGAGCAGAGATGACTAAAAGAAAATGGAGGAAAATGCAGTGGAGATAATGGTGGGCAAAATGTAAAAGAAGAAGAGAAGAACGGAAATGGAGAGCTGCAGACTTACACGATTGAAGACCATGAAGCCGAGGTCCAGGTCCACGCCGTCGAATGAGACGGTCTTGGCATGGCCGCCCAAGTAGTCCTCCTTCTCGTACACCACCACCTTCGCTCCTCCCCTCGCCGCCTCATAGGCCGCCACAAGCCCGCTCACGCCTCCCCCAATCACCCCCACTTTCATCTTCTTCCCAATCTTTTCTCAATAGATACCCTAATCTTGACTCCAAGGAAAAAAGAGGAAAAGAGACTGTTCAATGAATGCCAATGCAACCTCTCGTCTACGGTTAAGTTGAAAATTTTTCTGCAGTGATTAGGGGCACTAGTGAAAATGCACGGAAGTGGAACGTGAGGCAAAACATGAAAGTGAATGATTTTCGGAAAGGACACACATTGCATAGGGAGGGCGTGAAGAGGAAATCTTTTAAAGGAAATTGTCGATTTTCTTTCTTTCTGGGCATATGTGTTCAAGAACTTCCAGTCGAGAAGAAAAATGCTATGTACCCATAATTTTCTCGACAGTTTTCTAAGCACATTCCGAGAAAACTTTATCCCGAGAGAGAGAGAGAGAGAGAGAGAGAGAGAGAGAGAGAGAGAGGAGGAGGAGGAGGAAGAGGAGGAGAAGACGACGAAAACGTTACCTTAAAAGGGTGTTGCGAGAGGATAGACTAGAGAGAGAGAGAGAGAAGCCTAGAATCTCTCGGACTGGTACTTGCATTCCCTTAAATATCTCTAGCTACTGGTTCTATCACTCGCCAATGGAAGCTCTCATTCTCAACTCTCTCTCTCTCTCTCTCTCTCTCTCTCTCACGCACATTCGGTCAATTGCGAAGATAGGAGACGACCAACTTTAGAGAGAGAAAGAGAGCGTTTTTTAGTCTTACCTTACCCAATCCAGTGCCCTAGAACATAGAAATTATTAATGCATCCCAAATTTTTTGAAATATTTGATTTAATAGATCTCTCATATACATAGACATATGCCCTCATAATAATTTATTTTAATACGCAACTCTACATATGCAAAATGTGTCCACAATTCAATTTTGAAAAAAAAAAATAGAGCATATACTATCCATATAAATGTGACTTTTCATTTTTTCTAGCATATTTTGATAACTAATAACAGAATGAATAGTTATAAATAAAAATCTTTAAACATGTATTGATAAGCATTTAAGAAATTTTTTTTATGCAATACATGTTATAACGACTCTTTCGAAAGGCTTATGTATTGTATTCATAGTACTGATCTTCAATAATATCATCATGAAAATAACAATTTCAATTCAAAGCATAGAATTGCATAAGTACAAGAAGGATGGGAGCGATAAGAGTTAATAAAAAATCACGATAATTGTACAACATTTGTTTGGCTTTTGTTACCAAGTAGACTTCTAATTCCACAATTTGGAACTTGCTAGATGCTGTAATTTGAATCAGAGAAGATAGTTGACATTGATTTAAAGAGATTTAAGTGTCCTTTTATCAATGATAACTATGACAGAACTAGATGCCAAATTATTCAAAACAAAGAAATAGATGTGACTTGTATTGCAAAGATAAAGGCCGAAAGCAAATAGTTGCAATTCAAGTATAGTTCTAGAAAAAAAAAGTTACCCGTGAAATGGACGAGGAAAAGGACACCACGATTTGATTCGACTGTTGATACCTACTCCACAGGAAGAGTCCCTCGCCAAGAAATTCGCTGTATAGAGTTTACAATCGTTCAAATCGATTGAGTGGTTCTTAGCCTAGATTACACCCACAGCAAAAGCTATTCCGCAAAAAAGATCTCACCCACAAAACTCACGGGAAAAAACCCTAAAATCTCATCTTTTTGCTCTAGTCTGTAATCCATCTCTTATATACATCATATTTGTATGCAAAATAGGAAACCCTTTTTAGGGAATATAGTAAAACTAGGAAAAAACCTAAAACTGGAAATTTATTTGGAGGCTTCCATTGCTGGCACAAAATCAAGAAATGGCACAAAATCAATAAATGTTTTAATAACTTGTTTGAAATCTAGATTGTTATTTCTCTCCTTGCGCTACTGTTGTCAGACGTGAACCTGATAACATGACAGAAAAAGAAGAAGAAAATGTAAAGCAAAATGTTCTCCCATTTTTCAATATCAAGATCTCTCGCTACTGAGGGAAATTTTGAGGTATGATAATATACAGGACCACCTCTTTTTTATGACCTTTTTGTATTTATTTAGTACGAAGAATAATATATATGACGTTTTAATACTTATTAACAACGACAGGTCATTTTGACCCAAAAAAAAAAAAAAAACAACGAGACGTTGTAGTGTCTTACAATACGTTCAATCTGCCATTGAAGTGCCCCTCAATACTAGGATTAAAAGGAAAAAAAAAATCCCAAAAAGTAATGCATATCTCATGAGCATTTGTGAGCATTCATTTGCCCTTTCCATCTATGAGTCTTCTGCACTAATTAAAGAGATTGTTATTGTTGGAAATCTCAACCTTCACATAGTCATCTTGGGAAATTTCAACCTTTCCCATTTTTCATGCGATCCAAATCTTTTTAGATACCACAAATGCAGTTCCCATATGCCTAACATCTATTCTAGGCCCCCTCAATTAATTGTCAAAAATCAAAAGATTAATCCGCAAAGACACTCCAAATTTATCCAAAATTATTTTTTTAATCAGCTCCCTTAATTTTTATTCAAAAACAATTCTGCTCTGTCCCTAAAAGATGATGGATCGTTGTTTTCAATTGGCCAATCCAAATCCAGTTTTGCAGATTCGATACTGCATCATTCGATTTCAAAAGCATAGTCGCAATGGCCCACCAATCTTCTTCTCCCCTTTCAATATGAAGAATGGTCAGAAGGAGGATCGGCCAAGGATCGCCTTCCTCATTAGACGCCGTGGAACGATGATCGCACGTAATGAAGCCACGCCATCTGATCCCCTGCGACGCATTTGCGGCCGCACGTTTTTGGTCGGTCAGCGAGCATCGTGACGTGCTCCAATTGCGAGCAAGCGATTTTCCCGGAACGTCAATCAATTTGTTTGAAATTTATTTCACGTGGCACGCGAATTGGACTGAGGGTAAATTTATTTCACATGGAACGCAAACTGGACTGAGGGGACCTCAGTCCAAAAAGAGTAAAACGAAAAGGAAAGATCACAAAAATTATATTAAAAAAATTTTAAAAAAAATTATTGAAAATTATAAAAAAATGTCAACGTCAGCATAGGTCTTGTTAAGTAAGATGAGCTGATATTCACATCAGCGATTTTTTTTATTTATATTGATTGAATAAATTCAATTGATAAAATATAAAAATATTTATGATTAAATAAGTATAATTTAAAAGGTTTGAAACTTGAATTGATATAAATAAAATAAGTTTATAATTTTGGAAAACCGCCATCCGCCGCTTAGAAAAGGCAATGGAGATAGATGTTCATTGTCGCAACCTCTCTTTTTCTGTTCCGGTAAAAAAGGAAGAGGTTTAGGGGTATTTGCTTAAAGAAACAGACCAACGGCCCTAGATTAGGTGCGGGCTCTCCTAAGCCCATACCTCATGTGACTTTGGATTTTGTATTTTTATTTTAACAACCTATATATTCTAGGAGTCGCCACTAACCTATTGTGGTCGGCTAGAAACCAATCAAGACGCGGGAGTGTTATCTCGATTCCTACACAACTAGAGATTTTTTAGGAACGGGAATTTGTTTACACCAATGTTTCTATTAGCGCCCTTGCAGTACCACTAACTTGGAAGGCTGTTTATCTAAATGGCCACACAATCTTGGTTACCAATTATAATCCTTATGAAACCACTAAGCGTCCATGTAAATGTTTTTGTAGTTTTTTTTTTTTAAATGTCTAGACTAATCTTAACCTAATTTTTTTAAAAAGAAAAAAGAAATTTACACTCAAATTATTGAAAAGCGGTGTGGTAAGTAAACATCCAAAAAATTGAAATTACTTGAAAATAAATGTGGAAAAGGAAAATCTGATACAAGTTGAGCATATAATATTACATGGCCTTGTTATCACACCCTGGGATAAGACCCCCATGAGCAAAAATGGGAACTTATATGTGCATGAAATTACTCTAAATGCATGAAACTACTCTAAATAATTTTAATCTATGCAACATGGATTATTTACTAAAAAGGATTATAATGTACCAAAATAGCATTTAATTAGAAAAATGACCATATAAAATTAGGCAAATTTCATAGATGTCATTTCGCCATAATTTGATACCATCCATCATTTTTATAATTTTTAGTTTTTTTTTTTTACATTTTCATTTTTTTAAAATTTGTATTTAAAAATAATTCCCTAAACCGATACATGCTGATTTACACTAATATGGAACAATCTAGTACATGAATATCACAAGAACCAAGCTCGAATTGACCGTTTCAAGATTGAAGCTTAGTTTGGGCACTTCGTTGAACACTTGGTGTGCATTAAACTAGCCCAAACAACTTCCTCGAGCCATGTTCGTGGCCTTTAATCTTGACCCATAAGCAATCTCATATGGAGCTAAAATATCAAGGTTATACTACCACATGCAAAGAGCAAGATTAGATAGAAATCATAGACTAAAACACACAATAACTAAGTTGAAATCAGTCTCAAATATGCGGGTTTGAGCTGATTTTGCAAATCTGAGTTTGAACCCAAGTCAAGCAAACCGGTTGTGTGCTCCTATTTAAGCCTCGACACTCATCACATGCAAGATCTACGGAAAAGATCACTTGATCAAAATGAAAGTAGATAACGTGGACTTTCAAATGCAACAAACATCACAAAGAATGATCAATCGAACACATCAAAATGACCTCTCCAAGAAGCACACATGCAAAGTCCACATTGACCAGTCATGAATCAATCTGGATAAGCTTAGTTTTTGGCCAAAGTTTTAAACGATCTCATAGTTCACACGAGGATTTAAAGATCAAACCAAGCTAATCTCAACATCATTTGTACTCCCATACAACATTCATCAAGCTCATGAGACAAAAAAACGCATGCAAAGGGGAGTAGCAAGTCAAGCATGTAGGGCTATTGAAGAGGTTTTAAGCACTTTGAAAATTTCCAGTCTTAGAAATTAGTTTTCCAGTCTGGTTTTCCTCTTGATTTTTATGATCAAAACATGTTCAAACTTGAACAAAAATACATCTAGGATGCTTACCTTGCTTCCTAATTTCTTTTGCAAGTGACTCTTGGTCAAGGAAACCAAGAAATTGTCCTCCGGAAGCACGTGGAAGTTGGTTCCTTCAAACTGGAAAATGAGATCTGCAAAAAAAAAAAAAAAAAAAAAAAAAAAAAAAATGACAATGAAGGTTTTCGTTGACCTCTAAAATTAGAATACATAACCTCTTTTGTTGGTAAAATTAACACCGAACCAAACTATATGTATTCTAGTTTGAATTACAAGTCATGGATTTCCTCATTTGTCTCTCACTTTTCTCAAAAGCACTCGCTTTCCTGGCCTGCTAGGAGGGTATTGTTTCGGGGGCCTTTAGGAGGCCTTGCTGATCTCCATTTGGGACATGCAACCTATGGCTGGAAATATCTTTGAGTGAAGTTTCACTCTCTAGTTGAAGGTTTTGGCTAATTTTGGCTGCAAATTTGTGAAAATTTCACTTTTCTCTACCATGGTCGGTCTAGAATTTTTGGGTTTTGCTAATCTAAAGTTGCTTCCGAGAGTGTTTTTGGGGAATGATTGTCAGTTCTCTCTTCTTCATCTTGTCTCCTACCTTTCATGCCTCGAAAGAGCTTGCTTCAGTCATCTTATCCCCTGAATTAAATGATTTTTTGTCGGTTTTTTGTCCACCTAGCAAGCCTACCAACTAAGTTAGGTCACCAACTGTCTGACTTGGTCAAAATTTTCAACTTTTTGCAGCTGTTGAGTGTGCAAATTTTGTTGCGATTTCCATGTGCCTTTAGCAGCTTACCCCTAGCCAAATTTTGTCCACTTGTACTACTGATTATGGTCTTCCATCACGTGCAAAGATCAAGTTGATTGGGCAGCTAAGTAAAATATGGTGGAGCCACCAATATGCTTACTTAGCAGCTTCGAATTGAGACTTAATCGTGAGCTGGATTTTGGTACTTAATTTGAGTGCTTTAATCCATCAATTTGGCTGTGTTTTTTGATCAATTTGCAAGCTCATGTATAGTAGTTTAAGATATTGACCATTTTTCGCAATTGTCTCCACCCAATTTTGCAAGAGAGTCCCTCAAAGTTGGTCATTTTCTTGCCCAAAAATGCCCAATTCAATGCAATTTTGTCCTTTTTGTCCAATTCAATTAATTAAACCTGACCCAAGTTCAATTTTAACTCAATTGGGGGGAAAGATGATGATTTAAGGGTTCGGGCAAAATTTTGTAAAATTTGTAAATTGGTCCCTCAACTTTTGGAAATTTCATTTTGACCCCAACTTGTCATTTTAATTCCAATCTAACCTCCTAGGCTTGGCTAGTCACATTTAGATCATTGGCCCTAACTTCTTTTTCTTTTTCTTTCTTTCTTTCTTTCTTTCTTTATTTTTTTTTTCAGCAAAAACATCTTCTATTTTAAAAAAACTATAATAAACGCCTAGATAATCTATATGTAAGAATTGGACATGAAATATTTTTGTGGTAAAACAAGTTCCCATTTTTCAGAAATGATTTTTGGATAAAAATTTAGGTGTCAATACGCATCCCCTTCATCGTTAGACAATGATTACAAAAAGTATTCTAATGGTGTTTGTTGGGATGAGTCACATTAATGACTCTGGAGATGTCCTTGCGACATTATAGCGAAATCTCTTTTGTTATAGTTAGACAGTGATATATATCTTCGTTGAATGTTTGAGACTCTCCAGCATCATTCGATAATGATTGGAACAAAGATCTCGTGTTTTTAATGAGCACGACTCATTGTGCTTAAAGTTCCGAAGAGTTAGGTTAGTTTACTTTTAGGTTGAGAAATCCACATGTTTATCTTATTCTCAAGACATATTTCTTTGAGTTTTCATGGCACGTGCTCGTTGAAAAGTAAATTCTTAACACAATTTGATCAGACTTTTAATTGAATTTGAAATTAACAATTGAAAAGGACACGATGTTAATTCAAGATATATGAGACCTCATTTCACGCAACATCGATGTCATTTTAGACCTCGCCAAGATGAGGAACTAATAAGCTTAAAAGATCATATCCTTCTTTATTGTAATGGAAGGTGTACAAAGAAATGTCATATTTGCTAAAAAAATTAAATATTAAACAAAGCTTTTATTTCACGACTTTAAATTTTTAGAAAAGTCAACAATTATTTCATAAAATCATATTAGAAGAGGATTCAAGTTCAAATCTTTACAAACCTCTATTTACCTCCCAACGAAATATTTTCACTAAAGAAAATGTCAAACAATGCCTTTATTTAATAATTTAATCTTTTAGTATAGTTAGCAGCGATTCTAAAATGTAAGCCTTATTTATCGGTACTACACGAAAAGATCGGCAGTACTTATTGGCCATGGTTACTCGACGGAGATAGGTGGAATTGACGCGCAACATTGAGTTCAATCGCAGCCCATGAGTTTCGTGCTCACCGAAGCTGCCTACTTCACGTGAGGCATAACCGATGCGAAGAAAAGGAAAACTTCGAGTGCCACATGTCAACAATCCATACAGGCCGTAGATAATTTGGGCACCTCTAATTTTTTATTTTTTTTCAGGTCGGTGGGCACCCCTAATTTACGAGTAAAATCCATGCTTCCAATTTGAAGTCTGATACATTATTCGAGAATCAATGAAATATAAAGAAAGCTTTATGGGTAAAATGCTCTCCCGAACTCGTTTGAAACATTGACAAAATAATAAGAAGATTTCTTAAATCTAAAGGATAGAAGTTTTGATTAATATCACAAAACCTTAAACTAGTACATATGTGATAGATTCGCCCCAAATTAAATCCATATTTAATTTATCTATGATAAATTTACCTTTCATTGGTTTCTATTAAATTTTATTGTCAAATTACTAAGTTTGATGATATATAACAGTTGATGGAGTTTTACTCTTTATTTCTCACAGGTTCATCGATTTGTGATTTTCATGGTACTAACTCAATTTAAGGAAAACTAATGGAGAGTGAATTTGTCATAAATGTATTAGTTTGAGATTTTTTATGATAAATAATTTGTTTTAGATAAATTTATCATAAGTATACTAATTTGGAGTTTTTTTGTGCCATTAACACTAGAAGTTTCAATCCATTTTCTGAAAAACAAGGTGGAAAAGTTTTTCCTGGAAAGAAGGTCAGAATATATTGATGGGGCAGAACCTCTAGGGCTCTCTACCCATAGCTTATGGACTTTCAATTTTGAGTGATGGTATAGTCAACTAGGTATATTGATAAGTTTAACAATCATACTGAGATGAATCCTGAATGCACCATTGCATATATGCATGTTAGGATAAAAAAGAACACGAAAAAAGGAGTGCATGAAAACTAGTTTCATAAAGAGGACAAGGTACCGATTGACGGACATTAAAATTCCTAGCATAACAAAATTTAAATCTCAGATCTCAAATCTCTAGCTCATAGAAAGTAAAGTGAACTACCACGCTTTAGCTCCTAGCCAGCCTTGTAAATAGGTTAGCAACGAATTTAGGATAACAATTCCTATAATAAATGAGAAAAGAAGTAGCGATTGGTCAAACTTGATAGAGTCCGTGCAAAGCATAAACACTCTCTTGCGAGAGGATTATTAACAATGCTTGACATTATGTTCGCGATATTGTTGAGTACTATCAAGCCGCATATCCTTATGCTTATGGAGACTCGAATCAGTGGGGGGATCAAGTGGAGCGAATAATCTCTGAAACTTCTGGATTTGTTGGAGGAACTTGGGTTCGTTAGGATGACCTGGATTTACAGGTTCAGCTATTGGGTAGGATTGAAGAGATACATCGTGCGATTGAGGTCGGCAATGCTTATTCCTCTTCCAACGAAAATTGGTTGCTGTATTGCATTTATGCTAGTGGTAAATGAGAGGTTCGTGTCATTTTTTTTATGAATAATTAGGTAAATGTCGCTAATTCTTCAGATATGCCTTAGATCGCTACGAGGGAATGTAACGAAATAACTTGCAGTAATAAGAAACTAGGTGGTAGAAAAGCTAATAGCAACAGAAATAATAAATTTCTTGATTGTTTGTGATTGTTGCGGATAATGGATATTGTTTTGTTGGACCTTGTTTTCCCTGGACGAGGTTGTTCGGTCAGGATACTCTTATCCTAGAGAGACTTGATGAGGCCTGCTGCAATCATAGTAAATGACAAAGGTTGACTGAACAGAAGAAAAAGACAAAGGGCGGTGATGTCCGTTGGGGGAGAAACCGGATTGGAAGATCCAGCAGGAGGTTGAGTGCTAGACCTTTGCTTTTGCAAAAGAGCCCAGATGACTTTTGACATCAGCAGGAGGTCATTGATAGTCTGTTCCAAGGCACCACCCCTCTTTATCAACTCCTTTTTGGGCCATTCTTATGGGATTTCTAGGACCTATTGTTGGAGGACACTAGGGCAAACCTTCTATGATCCCACATCACCCAAGTTTCTAATCAATAAAGATTTGATCTTCGACGAGACTATAATGCTTTGACAAAGGAGTCTTGAGACACAATCGGCAAAGCAAACAAATCATGGTGTCAGTAGTGATGTAGAGTTTCAAATGAAGCCTCTAGAGATCTCAGAGGTAACACAAGTTGAAACTGTAAATGAGACTATAGTTGGTGAAGTCAATGATTGTAAACAACTAATATAGCTATAGCACACTATAGATATGGGTAAACGGAAAAGGAAAATTAAACCATTGGCACATTATGGTTATATAGATGTTGCTTCTACATTGACTATAGATGATGAGGTAGAGACAGATGATGAGGTAGAGACAGATGAGCTTTCATCTTACCTTGAGGCGATAACTAATTTTGAGTCATTGTAGTGGCTAGGGACCATGAGCATACAGATGGAATCATCCCATTAGAATCAGACATGGGAGCTGGTCAAAATACCCAAGAGCTAGATGATTGTTGGAAGCAAGTAAATCTACAAACGGAAAGAAAGCGTTCTTGGTGTCAAGGTTGGGAAATATAAGGCGAGACTTGTTGCGGAGGGGTATACACAGTAAGAGGGAATTGACTACATATGAGGCTTTCTCTCTAGTAGTAAGACATATTTTTATTCGTGTTTACTTGCCTTAGTTGCTGCACAAGATCACGAGCTGGAGCAACTAGATGTGAAAACGACGTTTCGTCATGGTGAGCTGGATGAGCTGATTTACATGAGGCAACCTACTACTCTAGTAAGGAAGACTAGGTTTTCTTATTAAAGAAATCTTTATATAGGCTGCAATAGTCTCCTATATAGTGGCATAAGCATTTTGATACTTTCATGGCTAGTCAGGACTATTAGAAAAGACAAATGGAGAGCTATGTTTACTTTAGGAGATTGGGGGATGGGTTCTTGATTTATCCGTTATTGTACATTGATGACATGTTGATAGCAGTCAAGAATATGTCTAATATTGATGCACCGAAGAGGTAGTTGAGTACTGAGCTTGAGATGAAATATTTAGATGTTGCAAAGAAAATATTAGGTATGGGGATTTTGCATCGAGGAGAGTCTGGACTTTTATGTTTATCTCAAAATAAATATATTGAGAAGATTGTGGCATATTGTAAAATGCAGTCAACTAAATCTATGAGTACACCTTTAGCAAATCACTTTTAAACTTTCGGATAAGTTATCATAATAGACTAAGAAAAAGGAAGAGCATATGTCCTGTGTTACTTATTCTAGTGTGGTAGATAGCAATTGTATGTGTTATGCGCCTGACATTTCACAACCATGAGCCTATTTAGCCGCCATTACATGAAGTAACTTGGTAAAACTCATTAGAAAGCTATGAAGTGGATCCTCAAATATTTGAAGGGGACAACAGATGTTATTATAGTATATTGAAGGGACAAAAATGGTAGTGAGATCACTAGTTATGTGGATTCATATCACGACAGTGACTTGGATGATGGTATGTCTTTAGTAGGGTATGTGTTTATACTATCAAGTTGTGTAATGAGTTGGAAGGCATATGTACAAGACCACATTGCCTTGTCTTTAACAAGGTAGTGGTAGTGACCTTCATAGTGAAGGAGGCGAATGGTAGAAGGGTTTGCTTTCCAACTTTGGGTTAGAATATAAAAGTATTGTTATACACTGTGATAACCAAAGAGCGATATATCTAATATATAAACCAATTTATCATGAGCGAACGAAGTACATTGACATTGAGTATCATTTCATTTGAAATGTCTTGGGGAAGGGTAAGTTGTTGTGAAAAAGGTAGTGACAATAGATAACTTGACATACATTATGACTAAGCCTATTCTTTTGGCAAAGCTCAAGCTTTGCTTAAGCATAGTAGGCATCTACGGAAAGTAAGTGCCTATTGAGGTTAGAGTGAGCAAGATGAACTAATTGAATCAGGAACTACTTTGACTAGACCGGATCGGACCGCTAGTTCTAGGCAAATCCAGGGGGTGTTGGTTTGGTTCCCAATTCTAAAAATTAGAACTGGTGTCTATTAGTTTGGTTCCTCATTCCAAGTGAAAACTAGATTGATCCAACCAAACCAACTATACATATTTTTATTTTTTAAAATTTCTTAAAAATAGCAAACTCTAATAAAATCTCTCCTTATCTAGTTCTTCGTCTTTCCTCTCACCTCACATCTTGCTCCACATCGACACTCTTAACTCTTTCCCTCTTGCCTCTCATGCCTCACTCTTTCCACTACTCAGCTCTTGCTTGACTCACAGATGTCACTCTCGGCTCTCACTCGACTCATAGTCTCAAATGGCCCAACCATTGGTGTAATTAATAAGTTTTTCTTGTCTTTGGATTGCTGACTTCTGTTGTCTCTACTTTTTTCTTAGATTTCGATAGCTTGTTTCCAAGAATCTGGTCGTACAGGGTTTGCGGATGGAGATTTGCATAGACAGACTTTGATCAACTCTGCGAGCTGATGCTCATTGTTTTGGATCATTTAATCTCGAGATTCTATCGTAGTATCGCCTAGGACCTCTAATTTAGGGCTTAGATTACTTGCATTGTTTTGGATCGTTTAAGCTCGGACCGTTCACTAATAACCTACCTGATTTGAAGTGAAGCTAGAGGCCTCTTGGCTGAGACTAGCATTTAGTTCTGCCCAAACCATTCTCCCGCTTCTACTAAATATGTCTCGTCCATTGCCATTTTGAATTCACTTGGCTTACTTTTATGAAACTGTGCTTGACTCTTAAATCGGGAGGGCAAAAAAAAAACCTAACGTGGTCTTCCTTACGTCTTTTCTAACGTACAAAACAATTACAGAAGATAAAATTAACCGACTTATCCATGTATTGCTCATAGGGGAATATCATTCCTTGTTTTTCCCTGCCATAGTCCTCCACGATGATTAAATTGGCTTTATAAGGATCAAAGAGACAGCCCATTGTGGACAAAGATTGTCTATGCTTTTTTTTTTTTTTTTTCTAGTGGGAAATGTCAAGGCTTGTTTATTGAGATGTAGACCTATCAAACAGGTAAGTCAGATTAGGTTTGAGCCGAGTCATATAAGGTCCAACCGAAATTAACCTGTTTATGACCCATTTATCGTTAAACAAATTTCCTAACCCATACCCAACCCAACCTATTTAACCAAATCTAGGAAAGCTTGTTTCTTATGATTGTTTAAAAAAAAAATAATATTGCTAAAACACTTTCATGAAATACAAATCTAGTGGACAATTTTTATAATTGTTTAAAAAAAAATTGAGACTCCATTTGTTTCTTAAAAAATATTTTCAAAGAAGTCATTTTCTAGGAAAATAACAATATTTTATGATGTTTGACTAAAATATGAAAATAAACTAAAAAATATTTTCCACCATTTGTTTTGGAAAATCTAATCTGATTTGATTTTCCTCCATGTGCTCCTTTTAGTATTTTTATTTTATTTTCTAAAAATAAAATCTTAATTATTTTTAATTTTAATTTTCTTTTCTTATTTTTCATTTTTCTTCTTCTTCAACTAGTCACAAGCCACATGCAAGGTTGCACCTCACCAAATCGCCGAGGCTCAAGCCGTGCTAGACTTGGTAAGGCCTTGACCCCACTTGATTAGTGAGCTCGAGCTTTGCCAACCTCAGCAAGTTCCTCCTTCGCTTGGTCACCACCGGCCATTGATCGAGGAAGATGGAAGAAGGAAGACGAAAGAAAAGGAAAGGAAAAAAAAATAATTATAATTATAATTATGGTTTTCTTTTAATATTTTTATGAGGTTGAAAAGGGAGAGAAAGAGTGTGTGTGAGCCTAATGGGTTGGAAATGGGTTTTAAACTCAACTCATTTACACCCATTTATTTTAGCCTTTAAATTTGATACTCATATAAGGTAAGCTTTTTAAAATTGAAGTAACCCATATTTGACCCTTTTATACTTTAAATGGTTCATACGTGGGTTTAAGACTTATTTTAACAGGTCTATTGAGATGATGCATTTCTAGCCTTGGTTCTTTTGTACTTTGAATGTATGTCTTGCCTCGTGAGTACTTAGAATTTATTTTTATTTATCAAACTCGTAAAATTATGTTTGTTTTAGTGAATTTGTAGTAGTTGTCCTAGTTTGCACAAGGAATCCATCTCACAGCTTGAAGAAAAGTTGAATTTGGTGGGTGTTCTTGTTTGATAGCTCCAATTTATGTTTTGCTTGATTCAGGTGATCTATTTAAATGTTAGTGGAAGTGGATTGATCCAATGATGCTATGAATCCAGTAATGAACTCACTAGAATATGAATGTGAAGAAGACTTCGAAGAGGCATCCGATACAAACAAGGTATCTAATAGGATTAACAATCTAGCTTTATTTTTGTAAAGGAACAACTAGAAAGGGGAAAACTAAGGTGTTCTGCATTTATTGTCGGGTCAAGTATACATACCATGTTAATAACGATACTTTTGCTATGTTGAAACACTTGAAAAGGTGCAACAAGTATCTTTGCAATGTAAATAAAAAGCAAAATTTATTTGCTATATGTATGGTAGATTGGACTCAAATGACAATGAAACATACCAGTATTGATAGTGTTAATATCTTAACAACATAAAAACTTGATCAAGATCTTTGTAGGCAAATGCTTGTTCAGATGATCATATCGGATGAATAACCTTTTTCAATGGTTAAGCGTGTCAGGTTATGTGATTTCATTAATTAGTGACATCCTCTCTTCAATCACATCTCATGATTTATGGTAGTTAGAGATTACATGAAGTTATATCTTTATGAAAAAAATGAGTTTAAAGACTTACTTTTGCAAGCTTAAGTCTAGGGTTGCACTTACGGACGATACATGAAGATCAATTGAAAACTTAAACTATTTATTTCTCACTACATATTGTATTGATGATGACTGGAAATTGCACAAAATAATCATTAATTTTGTAGTGATGTCTAGTCACAAAGGCAAGGATAATGGGAAAATGGTTGAAAGATGCATCTACAAGTGGAGAATAGAGAAAAAAATGTCCATAATCACTTTGAAAAATGCTAGTTCGAATAATGTTGCCACTAGTTTCTTGAAAAATAAAATATCAAGAGATAGGCTATTGATCTTGATGATGATGTTATACACATGAGAAGCACAATTCATCGAGGTATGTAATTCTATTACACATATTCAAAACATGGCTAGATCTATGAGGAGTTCTCTCGTGAAAGTTAAAATACTCCAAAATTGCATTAAGAAAGCAATGATCACTTATAAGGGTTTAATTTGCCCTGGTGTCACAACTAGGAGAAACTCCACTTAGCCATGCTAGACAATGTCTTAAAGTTTAGAAAAGCTTTTGAATGGATGAAAGATCTTCCTTCCTTCTTAACTGAGCTTGACTATGAAATTCCTACACATAAGCCAAAATTCTTTCTATATTTTTGAAGAAGTTTTATAATGCCACCAATAAGATGTTTGAGACTCTATATATCACTTCAAATGATTATTTCAATGAGATAGCTACTTTAGATAGAACTCTTAAACTAGCGGAGAAGGTTTCAAATCCTAGGATGAAAGCTATGGGTGCAAAGATGAAAAATAAGTTTGACAAATATTATGGAAGTTTTGAAAAAGTTAATATGATGGTCTTAATTGTAGTAATATTGGATCCGAAGAAAAAAAATAGTTATGTGTGGTATTATTATAGACTAAACTATGATGATGGTGCAAAAGTTGATGAGATGAAGGATAAAATGAGAATTGCCTTGGAACCTTTGTTTCATTTTTATGAAAAATATTATTTTGGTTCTTGTGATAGAAATTTAGGTGGTCAACTTTTAATTGCCATGAGGAGGGTAACAAGGACGACCTTAATTTGGGTTATGAATTTCGATTTGAAAAAGGCATATGAATTCTATCTTCACAAGGAGAAAAAAAGTGTTCATGAGCAACTTATTTGAGCTTGATAAGTATCTTAAAGCCAAACATGAAGAAGATCATGATCTCGACCTTTTGATATGGTGAAAAACTATTGGCCAAAATTTTAAAATCTTTTTTTTTTTTTTTATGGCTTGGGATATTTTGTCTCTTTTTGTAATAACACTTTAAAGTTGACTTTAAGTACATTTAGTCACATGCTTGATGGCTTTCAAAATTTTTTGACTCAAAGAGTGGTGAAAGCTTTGATTTGTATTCAAGATTGGTTGAAAATGGTTACCATGACAATTAATGTTGAAGAGGGCATTGAGAATGTAGAAAAGTTTGAGTAGAATAAGTCATGAATATATTTTTTATCTTGTAATTCCTTTGTATATCT
Source organism: Eucalyptus grandis (assembly GCF_016545825.1). Classification (NCBI taxonomy): domain Eukaryota; kingdom Viridiplantae; phylum Streptophyta; class Magnoliopsida; order Myrtales; family Myrtaceae; genus Eucalyptus; species Eucalyptus grandis. Next base: position 41,351,889 of record NC_052619.1, read on the forward strand.
AATGAATAAATAATTTATTTAATATTTCATTTTTGTTTTATGATGATGTTCACTCAAAGCTCGCTAGAAGTTAAAGTAGAAGAAATATATGTGGTGAGATTTTCCATTTTTTATTTAAGTTTAATTTCTAGTGATTCTAGTTTGTAACTAATGTTTGGTGATCATAAATACTTATTGTAGGACTATTGATGAGTTTAGCCATAGTTTTTGGGTTTTCACTTTGATTATATTTTGCTTACTTGATCAAAGAGCCCGTTCCCCAAGGGACGCAACACTAACTAATTCAATGAGATGTGTGGAGTTTGGCAATTTAATGTAAAACAACGTCTTTCACTTGCATAGATTTTGGACTTTGATTTTTTTGTTATTTCTTATAAACTTTGTTCTAGATTAGTTATGACCATGTTTTTTTTTTTTTTTTATCATCTATATTGGTTCTTTATCAATGTGCTTCTACAAGAGTTATGGGGTATGATTGTTGGGCCGATGCTCTCTACGGTGATTGTAATGTTGGACATTCGTCATAGACTTGGAACTTGATAAGGAATTAGTTAGCAGTTCATCTAGGCTAGAGTGAGTGTTCAAGTGACTAAAAGTTTGAAATTGATTCTATTCAGATTGTGGAGAAATTTCAAATTGTTATTGCTTTAACTATGTCCTCTCTTGTTTTTTCTCCCCATGCATTGAGGTTGATGTGGGTTTTTCAAACCAAATAAGGAGTGCTATTTCCAATTTGACGTATTTCATTTAATCAATGAAGCTAAGACAAATAGGCAAGAGACTTAGGGTTAGGTGCAATGATCCCCATCATCATCATGATCTTGAGCATTGACTTTCCCGCACTTCACAACATGATCATGGAAAGGACACAATATGAACGCCACTTAAAAGAGCTTAAAGAACCAATCAATAGCGGAGCTCGAACACAATCCTTGAATTGATTTCTAAATTACCTGAAAGGTGTGGAGGTCATTTATGGGCTGTGTTTAATGAATGCATTGTGTTGCTATCGGCATATGAATCTCCCTAGCAATGCCCTATCCTTGCTCAAGATGCTCTCTCTTTCCAGGCTTTTGGTTCTAATTTTAAGAGAGAGAGAGACTTAAGTGATGTATCTCTTTTGGACTTTTGACTTTCATATTTCATTGGATTAGATTGGATCGGTTGGTCGGGTCTGTTCCCGATCTTAGGTCTAGTTGGTCCCAAATCCTAGTCCAATCAATCCAATCCTTGGTTCCAAAAACTAATCAATCCTCTTGATCTGGTCCCCGATTCTTGAGGAGGATTGGATCGGATCGGATCGGGAACCAATCATCCTTAGTCAAGATGTTAAGAGAGTAATTAGATGATAAATGCAATAACTTGACTTCCAACTTCGAGTCAAGTTAAAGATGGATAATTATTAAATTTATGTCTCAAATTTGAGCTATTCACAAGACCCTACTCAAGTTGGCTGATCACCAGACAAAGGAGAAGTTCTTGGCCACTAAAAGACAAAAGAGACACTTTTATTTTGTGAAATATATATTTCCATGGTAGACAAGTGCACTCATTTGCCTTTCTTTTGTGGGCGAACAAGAAGAAGCAAGTGGGGCCAAGAGAGAGGAAAGAAAACTAAAAGAAAAATATATGGAGTGTTTACTTTTGCAAAGCCCTAGGTATAGTCCTCCTTGAAATGTAGGCCCCCCACGTGTTTTGAAAGGCGGCCGCACAGTGAAGAAGCGTGTGGGTTTCTTTGCCGTGAACATTTGCCACCCAGTGAAAGGGAGCTTGACTTGTTCAAAAAAAAAAAAAAAGGAGCTTGACGGCCGCGCAAGACTTCCTGGTGATCCGCCGCCCAGTAAAAGCGTGTGGTTCATCTTGGTTCGGTCTTGAACACGTCAATTTGTGCTTTGAGTATTTATATCTAAGGAACTTGTTTTATTTATAAACACTTTTAATTTAGATATGATTCAAACGTGCAAGTAATCACAACTTTAATTCTCATATTATAATGAATAGCTAATAACTCTCCTCAAGGATGTAGATTTTAATAGTCGGAAGAAATCACGTAAATCTTCAATATCTTTTATTATTTCTCATTTATTTATTTGATAATTTTGCATTGAATTAATTGCAAGATCCCCATTAGCTTCCACGTTTATTAATATTACAAAGTTAGGTTATTTTACCTTTTTAGATAGAGAAATCCATTTGTTTATCTTATTCTCAAGATGTGTTTCTTTAGGTTTTCATCGCACTCGCTCATTGAAAAGTAAATACTCAACACAATTGATTAAGCTTTCCATTGAATTTGAAATTACCGATTGAAAGAGATTGCGATGTTAATTCAATATATATGGGACTCAATTTCATGCAGCATTGATGCCAATTTAGATTTTGCTAAGATGAGAAACTAATGAGCTTAAAAGATCATACCCTTCTTGTTGTCCAGAATTCACGTGGAAGAGTTTTGATGAACTTCATTAACTTGTTATCAGTAAGTTTTGGAGTAATTTGTCCAACTAGGTTCCTCCATCTTATGGCATATTTTTAAATGACCCACTCTTCTTTCAATATGCTTGAGATTCTCACAAGAAAAAAGTGGTGTCAATGTTGAATTTGTAATGTTTAATAAACACATTAGCCACTTCACCTGAGGTCTCAAGAAGTTTTATGTTCTGTGAGGTGTACCATTTTAGGCGGGCCTAGTTAAGCTTGCCTGGAATGATTCATCCACTCGCGGTACATGTGCAAATGGGTTTTTAGGTAGAGATTCCATGTACTTCTCGAACTCTAGCATTCTGAATTTTTTAACATCTTGACCTTTGCATAAATGGATAAATTGAATGGAGATGAATTCTGTGACACTTGCAATTGCTTCAGCTTTTCTTCTAGCTTCACAAAGCATTTATCGTGCTACGTTGTGAACATGTTTCGAAGTTGAGCTTTCTCCATCGTGACTTGAGGTGGGTCCTCTTTTAGTCCTGACATGTCATCATCGCTGCTACTGCCTCAGTTGCCACCAGCAAATGTTTACGGCAATATTAATTCAAATGGTGTTGGAGTGAGAACAAGCTTGCTCACCTGTTTCGAGAGTTGTTGGAGTGCACTAACAACCTGTTTCATCTTACTTTCCATACTCGCGAGATGGCTTGGCATGTATTCATTGGCTTACTTTGTTCTCGCTCTTCACTGAGTTCGAATTGGTGAATGGTCCGTGATTACCTATTTGTGAACAACAAGCATATGTAAACATAAGCTGTAAATAGGAAGCCGGTCCATGACAATGACCAAATCCCACCCCTTTTGTTTATTCATGAAAAATTTGGACATGGAAGGAATTTCCTAAAATTGGACTAGGGAAATAAAGACATTTGACATGCTAGTATGGACTAAAAAGATATCAAATTTGAAAAGGAAAAACTTGAAACAACAAAAGCATGAATTGAAAACAAATTCTCGAAAGCTTTGTTCCCCATTTTCTTTTCAAAAAGACTTAATGACAATTATTTCCAAATTGGAATGACCATGGTATTAAATCCACAACTAACCTAAACTAATTGCGAACTAATTGAGAAATATGGGAAAGTAAGTAAATTCCAAAGTGCAAGGATAGAAAACTTAACTAAAGAAAATCGATAGCAATCACATAGAAATGCACATGATACATGCAATTCGATTTCTAACTAAGAAGGCTTAATGAAGTTAAGAGGTGATCTGACTGTTGCAGTATTGCATCGTGTCAGATCCTCTCAACCTCGACTCTACTTGAAGAATTTCAGCAAAAAGAAAGGTAACCTCTATATCACGGTTTCACTTCAAGGTGGTAACTATCTTAATATCATCTTCAAATATCCTGTGGCATCTCAAGTCTAGCGGCAGGGTTGTGTGTGCCACAATGTGGTGCTAAAACATTAAAGCATGCCCAACAATTTATAATCACAAAACATTTATCTCAACAAAATTAATATTTATCTCTAATCTACTAACTTGCAAAAATACCCTAGTTAGAGAAATATTTAAACAAGACAAAAAAACCTAAGTCCACAAAAACAAATCATTCCTAACAGTCGCCAAGCTGTCACTACCTCTTCCAAGCCCTACGCACAAACATGAATGCTAATAGTTTGTTAAGTCTAGACTTAGTCCGAGCTTTCCCAGGCCCACCAATTCGCAATTTATGATTCGAGTTTTTTATCAGTAAGTTATTTTGATTGAGTAGTTGCCATTAATTGTTTTGAGATGGGTCGATTAAAAAGCCAAGTAAAATATTGGAGAAAATTTTACTCCTATGTAACTAGATAAATTAAGATCTATGACTTGATTACATTAGTTAATCGACTAATGCTCTTTCGATACATAATCTTGTTTAAACTTCAAGAAAAGTGTTTGTGTAGCATTTTTTTTTTTTTTTTTACCAATCATGATTCAATTCCTAACTTGGCTAAGGAAATAGCAATTCATGCATCATAAGGGCATAATTGGAATAAAAGGAAATGTGCATACAACAATCTAACATTTGCTTATGAGAACTTAAACACAATCTCTCTCTCTTTCTTTTTTTTTTTTTAGGATTTTCACATATTTTAAGGAAAACCATTCAAAATCTATTTTTAAGCTTT